>NC_043971.1:51138922-51266059 GCF_902148855.1 Sphaeramia orbicularis
ACGTCACCTTCAGTTTGGTCTGTTGGAACCATGTCCTGAGACCTGAGGGCTTCAGTACAGGTTGAATATATTCCTACTCCTCAGACTGTCATGAGTTTATGTAACGTGTACAGACGTCGTCCTAAACCAGAAAAAATCTGCACCACAGACGCCGAACAAATGTAAAAATATTCAAATCATCCATGACGGCAACACAACAGGACTCAGCATCACCACTAGGGCTGTGTATTGGCAAGAATCTGGTGATACGATACAATCACAATACTATGGATCACGATAGGATATATCACAATATCATGATACTGTTAAAGAGGTAATTGTTGTTTGTTTCTTTTTTAAAATGATTATTTCACTGGAAGAATTGAATTCCACCAGAAAATCTGCACAATACTAAAGACATTTTTATTTGATCACAACAGATCTAATGTTATAGCCAAATGTTCCTGTGTTCAAACTGAAATTCGGTTTTCAGAGTTACAGTTTCAGATCCTGTTCAAATGTTCATATTCTATTAGTTCACAACTAACATCAGAACAGTATTTTTGTCCCAACGAAGGAACTACCATCTGCCTCTCAGACAGTAAAAAAGTGCTTTTAGGATGATTGAAATAACCATTATTTAATAAAACAGTGTTAACTAATAAATAAAATATAAACAAAAAACAAAATGAACCTCCAATATCTGCATTTGAATAAATACCTAAAAATATTGATACAGTACTTTTTTAATATCGATACAGTATTGTGAAATGAAATATTGTGATATATTGCAGAACCGGTATTTTCTAACAGCCCTAATTATCACTGGTCCAGGAGGAAAAACCCAGACCTGGAACTGGATTCAAGAGTCTACATCGATGGAACCAGATCCAGAGGTTAGTACCAACTGAAGAACTGGAGTTTAGTCCAGACCCAAACCAAGACCAGAACCACAGCAAACAGGACGTTACGACAATAAACATCAAATTCAAGAGCAGGAGGTAGATGTGATAATGTCTGAAAACAGCTTTAAGGCATCTATGTGTTCTATTTCTACGGATACATGTGGGTCTGTCCATGAAACTGGGTTTATTTTAGTATCTGTCACTTTTCCATCTTTGTAGACCCAATAATAAAAGGTAAATGTAGACAGATTTCTCCAGGATTGACGTAATGATGACCTCATATAAATGCAAAACAAATTATCCTCATGCTCTGAGTCGTCCCATAATTAATGAGTATTTAATCAAATAATGGGTCCAAAAATAGGACCCAAATATGGACATTAAATCTCAGTGCATTAGATGTGTAACGTGTGTAAATGCTCTTCTAAATAAAGACACTGTGTTCAATGTGTGGATCCCAGTGTTTTTTCTAATCCACACATGTAGGGTTTTCATCAGTCTCAGACTCATTTCAGGTTTGGTGTGGAACCCATCGTGTCCACTGGTGTTACATACAGAACCTGAACATTTAAACACTAATAAATTGTGTTTTTTTCCCAGGGGCGTCGCTACCAACTGTAATTAATTGTAATAATCATAAAGTATTTAGCTTCATCACACCTGTAGATGAACCACAGAATGAAAGTGTCTATACGTACGATTTATACTGTCAAACATTTTTTAAAAATTAGATAAAATCCTCCTCATTGTCTTTATATTAAAGATCCGTGAAGTTCTGCCAAAAATGCCGACGTATTGGTTGGAGTCACTTTTATGAGATGGGATGAGAACCATTAAGAGACAAACGTCAGAGGAAAAGAAAAGACGTGATAAAAGTCAACTCCACACAGGTGAGTTTGACTCTGAGGCTTATGAACGGACACACAGTTATTATGGATGTTCTTATCTTTACTAAGTTTCTGTTTGTTGATCCGTGGTTCAGACTAAACTGACAGTTCTGACCGTGTTTTGTTGGATTCAAACTGATCTGTAGTTCAGAGATTGACACAAACCAACAGAAAACAGAGGGGAGTTCAATTTAAACACACGGCTAAGCTAACAATGCTAGCTAACAGAGCAGAGCTAACAGAGCTAAGCTAACAGAGCTACGTTAACAAGGCTAAGCTAACAGAGCTGAGCTAACAGAGCTATGTTAACAAGGCTAAGCTAACAGAGCTAAGCTAACAGAGCTACGTTAACAAGGCTAAGCTAACAGGGCTATAATGTAAACTATCAGCAGACACAGAACATCATCTTTATAAACACTGTTTTTTTTAGGGGACACTCTGGTGGTTTTACTGGTTCTGGTTCTGCTGTAGGTTTGTTACTTAACGTTTTCTTTATAGGTTTTATCGTAGAACCATTGTGTTGGTTTTAATGGTTTTGTTTTGAGGACAGTTGGTGATCAGTGAAGGTCCAGAACCAGAACCTGGACCTGGACCTGGTTTGGTACTTGGACCTGATGTTTTCTGTTATTCTTCTCAGAACCAGAACTGAACACGTTTCTGCTTTTTTGCATTAAAACACTGTTGAGTGAAAATATCACATTGTTCTATTATTTCAGAAACATTCATTTGTTTTTGTTTTGTTTTATAAAGTTGTGAAACTGACTCAAACCTCTGTAACTGAGTTCAAATTAAACCCATACATGAATCTTTACCTGGAAAATGGGCTCATTTAAAGTTAAATGTGTTCCATTTGCTGTTGATTCTGTCTTTTTCCAAACTCATCCAACCTGTGATGCAGAAGTTCTGCAGGTTTGGACCGAACTGGACCAAGATCCAGAACCATCAGACCAGGACCTGAGTAAGTTCTAGACCAGCAGGATCTGGTCCTGGTGGTCTGTGTGTTTTATTCCACTTTATTATCATTAGATTCTAATAAAACTCATCAGAGTCAGCTGTTTTGTTCTTTTACTTCCGGTTTATTGTTAAACTTTTTTCCGAACCGAACCTGTTCAAAGTTGAACTCATGAAATCCTCTTTTCTTTGACTTTGGACTCAAACCAGCCTCTAAACTTAAAGAAAAGGATCAGATCTGACCTTAGTCCTGGTTCTGGATGTGGACTGGTCCAGTACAGACCCGGGTCCTGGTCCGGTCCCGGTCCGGACTCTACTGGACCATAAACCTCTGCTTTTTACCTTCTTTGGGTTCGATCCGGATCCTCGGACCCTCCAGCCCCATGAGTCCGGAGAACATGTCCCCGGCCCGGTCCAGACCCCCGGTCCGTCAGAACCCGGTCCCACACAGACTCAGACCGACCCGGGACCCAGAGGAGTCCGGGTCCGAACCGCTGGGCTCATTTCCGCCGTGGAGCCCGAACCAGGAGCCGGTTTAGTCCCAAACAAACCCCCCAGACCCGAAAGTAGTCCACTGGAGCGGGTCCCGGTCCTGCTGGGGTCCAGCTGGGTCCTTCTGGGTCAGAACCAGGCTGTGTGGTCCGGAGTCGGTGTCGGTAAACCCGCTCATCGGCCTGATGCGTTAATCCAGATCCAGATCCAGGTCCAGGTCCACATCCAGGTCCAGGTCCACATCCGTCTGCGCGTCGTGCGTCACGGAGCCGCGATGTGGGCAGGAATTCCACTCCAGACCGGGACCTCCTCCAGACCGGGACCTCCTCCAGACCGGGACCTCCTCCAGACCGGGTCCTCCTCTAGACCGGGTCCTCCTTAGACCTGGTCCTCCTTAGACCTGGTCCTCCTCCAGACCAGGACCTCCTCCAGACCGGGTCCTCCTTAGACCTGGTCCTCCTCCAGACCAGGACCTCCTCCAGACCGGGTCCTCCTTAGACCTGGTCCTCCTCCTCTGAGTCCGTTATATTTTTAAACCAGTTTCTGTTTTTTTTTTTCCATGAATTTGAAAAAGTCAAACAGGAGGAGTTAAATCTGAAACAGAAAAACAGTTCAACATGTGTCTGATAAAAAAAAAAAAAAAAAAGACTGAAAATAAAAGAACAAACATCTGTAGAAGGGAGAACAAAAAAAGGACTAATAATGCAAAAAAAAAAAGTGAATAAAAAAGCTAAATAATGCGTAAAATGAATAAAAACTGTATCAAATAATCAGTGACATGAGCTAAACTGAATAAGATAAGAAAATGAAAAAAACAGAACAAAGTAATATGTAAAATGAAAAAAAAAAGTGTTAAATTAATAAAATGAACAAAAATGGGAAAAGTAGATAATATGTGCAAATCTGAACAAAATGTATAAAATAATTAGTAATATTAATTAACATGGATAAGGAGTAAAATTTAAAAAATAAATAAATACAATATGTAAAATGAACAAAAATGAGAAAATGAATTTGATAATATAGAAGATGACCAAAAATGGATAAAGTAGTCAGTAAAAAAAATAAATAAATAAATTATATATATATATATATATATATATATATATATATATATATATATATATATATATATATATATATATATATACACACAGGGTGGGGAAGCAAAATGTACAATATTTTGAGGCAGGGATTGAAAGACAGTGTATGACCAATTAGTTTATTGAAAGTCATGAGAATTTATTTGCCACAAGAAAATGTCCATAATAGAAAATGTTTTATTCTATGTGTCCTCCTTCTTTCTCAATAACTGCCTTCACACGCTTCCTGAAACTTGCGCAAGTGTTCCTCAAATATTGGGGTGACAACTTCTCCCATTCTTCTTTAATAGTATCTTCCAGACTTTCTCATAATAGTTTTGCTCATAGTCATTCTCTTCTTTCCATTATAAACAGTCTTTATGGACACTCCACTATTTTGAAATCTCCTTTGGTGTGACGAGTGCATTCAGCAAATCACACACTCTTTGACGTTTGCTTTCCTGATTACTCATATGGGCAAACGTTTCTGAAAAGGTATGGATAATAGTGTTAGGTATGATTATGACATCAATATGTTTGGGTTCAAAACAATTGCCGTAGTGCCTGCTGAGAAAAAACAACTAAATGTTCATTGTAAATTTTGCTTCCCCACCCTGAATATATATATATATATATATATATATATATATATATATATATATATATATATATATATATATATATATATATGTATATAGTATATATGTATATATATATATATATATATATATATATGTATATATGAGAAGAAGGTCTGAATGTGAGAAAGAAAGAAAAATCAGAACAAAACAGAAAATGAAAACAGACAAAACATTAACACAGAGATAATAATAATACTAGTACTACCTGGCAGAGGTGTTTCTGTCAGACTGCAGTGGAAGCTGAGCTTCCCCTAAAATTACGAAAATTAAATGCTCACATCTGTTCAGTTGTTTTCATTTCATTGACTCCAAATGTGTTGGAACACGTTCATCTCTCAGACCAGTTGGTTCAGAATCAGTTTGATCCCAGATCAGTGGACTGGATGTTGTTCACTTCTCCTCCATTCTCGTGTCTCTGTTTTCTCCTCCATCTCTGCTCAGTGCATTTGTCCGTAGACGCTCAGCGTCCATGCACTTCAGTGGGACTGAGTGGAACTGGTTTTTTCATTGACTCTAAACTGGACGCTAATTGAATAAATGCCATGATGTTGTCCCGCCCCCGGACGCTCTGCGTCTCTGGGGGTGAATGGAGCTGTGGGCGGAGCTCGGCCGGGTTGGACAGTGAGCTTCCACGTGCTGATTGGAGGATCGGTCGAAAGGCTGAATCCGGTTTGATTGACAGCTGTTTTCAGATCTCCTCCTTCACTGACACAGTTCAGTTTAATACCGTCACACATTCTGCTGTGAAATCAGAGAAACCACTACCAAATTACTTGTTCATTTCTTGCTCTGTAAATAAAACACACTCATTGTACTTCCTTGTTTCAATTTAACATAATTTCAACGTATTCTTGTTTACTTGGTACGATAAGGTCACTGACCAGTTTCTTAAAAAGGAACGAAGGACGAATTTATGTTTAAACAACTTTACCGTTTTTTTGATGTAAGCCGACAATGAGCTCCCCCTGTCTGAAAGACGAGCAGCCGCCACTGCTAACTAGTACCACTAATCCTAACCATCATATGTCTATCACTGAATTTAATTTATTCACTTCATCTACAGAATAAGCAACAAAAAGAACAAAATATAAAAAAATGATGAAACAATAAACAGAAATGAACATTTATTCCATTTCATCTTCATCCTGATCAACAACAACCTCCACATGAATCTGAACCGAAAAGACATAAAATATCATATTTGGGATTAAAGGATCATATTCAGATCATCAATAAATGATAAATTTGTCGTTTGTAGCATCACTGCATCCAAATGAAGAGAAGTCATAAAAAAAAAAAAAAAAATCAGCAAAATGAACAGAAATGAACGAAGGAAGCAAGAAAATAAAGAAAAAAATAAAACAATCTGTAAAATAAATGGTAATAAAGTGAAAAAATTAACAAAATCAAGAAAAGTGAACAAAGATATTAAAACAATTAATACAATTAACAAAAAATTCTAAAATAATAAGAGGTTTTTAGTCGAGGAAATGAAACTAATGTTTTTATAAATTAAATATTTCATTATTCAGTTCATCAGTGTTTGGACCAGAAGGAGTCCAGTGAAGTACAGATACTTCATACACTGAAGTACTGCTGTAAAAGTACAACCCTCTACTGTGGGTTTAGTTCGGAGTCTGTGACGGTTCTTCTTCTGTCTCTGATTTTCTGTCAGATTCTTCTTCTGTGGTTACAATAGGAGGTTGATTGACAGGTGAAGTTTCCCGTTTTCACCACTAGGGGGCAGTGTCTACTCATATCAGACTGTTATCGGTTTATTTATTGGTTTAACTCTATTTTTATTGATTATCCATCAGGTAAATGATGCTCAGAGACGTCATTATATTCACATTTAACAAGAAAGTAAAAATAACAGTGGAATTAAATGAAAAATAAATAAATAAATAAAAAAACAGATAATGAGGTTTGATTTATGGCTGTAGGATGTAATACTGCAGTAGTCAGTTTTTTTCTTTATACAAAGTTTATTGTCTGTAGAAAAATGAGACCACGTTAATTAATACAAAAATAAAAGGAACATTTAGTTCATAAATAGACTGAATGTAGTTTAAACAACATTTTTTACATTTAAATCATGTTTTGCTTAAATTTTAAACCAGTTTCAATGGATATAATCAGATCATGAACAGTAACATTTGAACTAAAACAGAAAGAAAACTGATTTTTTTTTTTTTTTTTTTTTTTTTACGTGTTTTCACTAAATAACGTCTGACTGATGTGATTCAGTGACTCTATATATATATATATATATATATATATATATATATATATATATATATATATATATATATATATATATATATATATATATGATTATTTATTTTTATTAAATGATTAAATGAAGTCATTATTGAAAGTAATCAGATTAAATTCTACTTGGATCCAGTGAAATATTCAGTCAAACTGAGGATGAACTTAATCCTCTATAATATGACTCATCACTTATATAAAATAATTTGATACTTTGTCGAGTCCTGGATGAAAAACTGGGTCAGAACCAGAACCAGACGTTCCTGTAGTTCTCAGATTCACCACCAGGTGTCGCACCTTCACCATAAACAGAAAATATCAAACAGATTAAACATGAACATTAGGATCAAATACAGGTTTTATCAGGTTCATGATCCATGTATTTAGTTTTTAAACAGTAAAACTGATGTTTAATGATCAGAAAACTTGGATTAATAAGTGATTTTTGTGATGAAGTATAGATTTATTTAAATATGAAGTTAAACCCAGGTTTTATATTTATATTTTAATGCAGAGACATTTTGACATAAAATGCTGATTAATGGTGTTCGACCGGTGGTCCATGGCCCTAATGTGGCTCCAAATGAATAAACCAAATGGAACACGATTATTATTTAGTCATATGTTACTGTCAATCTTTTACCATTAAATGTGAAATCAAAACACTGAATAAAATCTGTTTCAACATTTCATCAAATTTTTCTAAACTCAGATACTTTATTTATCAAAACACTGATAATTATTTAATTAAAATAGTCCAGGGGTTCCCAAAGTGGGGTACATGTACCCCCAGGGGTACTTGGAAGAAGCCCAGGGGGTATTTGACATTTTTTTGGAAAAATCCATTAAATAAGTCATCATATACTAAATACAAAATAAATAATGAGAATTAATGCTGAAATATAAAACACAATAAATACATTCATATGATAGTTTTATTAACTTTGGTAACATTTGAAGAACATTTATATTTGATATTATTCAAAATGAGCTTATTTGAGTAGATAATTATTTTTTTGTTGATGAAAGGTTCATTCATTAATTAATGACCTTTTTTAAATTTTCCTTATGAATGAAAGAGGGAACTTTTCACTTAAAATTTTGCACAAAATTTACTTATTTAAAAATGTGTTATTTTTTATATATTACAGTTAAAAATGTTTTTTGCCTAATTTTTTTTCAATCAAAAATGCTGAAGTGAGAGTTGGGGGTAAAAAGTCTATTTCAGGGGAAACTCCACTGTTAAAAGTTAGAGAAATACTGAAATAGTCAAAATAAGTCAAATTTAACAGTAACAGAATAAGAGTAAATCATTCATTCAAACTCGGCTTTGGGGCTGTTGTTTGGTTAGAGGGGCTGTTGTTTGGTTAGAGGGGCTGTTGTTTGGTTAGAGGGGCTGTTGTTTGGTTGGAGGGGCTGTTGTTTGGTTAGAGGGGCTGTTGTTTGGTTAGAGGGGCTGTTGTTTGGTTGGTGGGGCTGTTGTTTGGTTAGAGGGGCTGTTGTTTGGTTGGTGGGGCTGTTGTTTGGTTAGAGGGGCTGTTGTTTGGTTGGTGGGGCTGTTGTTTGGTTAGAGGGGCTGTTGTTTGGTTAGAGGGGCTGTTGTTTGGTTAGAGGGGCTGATGTTTGGTTAGAGGGGCTGTTGTTTGGTTAGAGGGGCTGTTGTTTGGTTAGAGGGGCTGTTGTTTGGTTGGAGGGGCTGTTGTTTGGTTAGAGGGGCTGTTGTTTGGTTAGAGGGGCTGATGTTTGGTTGGAGGGGCTGTTGTTTGGTTGGTGGGCCTGTTGTTTGGTTGGTGGGGCTGTTGTTTGATTAGAGGGGCTGTTGTTTGGTCGTTGGGGCTGTTGTTTGGTTGGTGGGGCTGTTGTTTGATTAGAGGGGCTGTTGTTTGGTTGGAGGGGCTGTTGTTTGGTTGTTGGGGCTGTTGTTTGGTCGTTGGGGCTGTTGTTTGGTTGGTGGGGCTGTTGTTTGGTTAGAGGGGCTGTTGTTTGGTTAGAGGGGCTGTTGTTTGGTTGGTGGGGCTGTTGTTTGGTTAGAGGGGCTGTTGTTTGGTTGGTGGGGCTGTTGTTTGGTTAGAGGGGCTGTTGTTTGGTTAGAGGGGCTGTTGTTTGGTTGGTGGGGCTGTTGTTTGGTTACAGGGGCTGTTGTTTGGTTGGTGGGGCTGTTGTTTGATTAGAGGGGCTGTTGTTTGGTTGGAGGGGCTGTTGTTTGGTTGTTGGGGCTGTTGTTTGGTCGTTGGGGCTGTTGTTTGGTTGGTGGGGCTGTTGTTTGGTTAGAGGGGCTGTTGTTTGGTTAGAGGGGCTGTTGTTTGGTTGGTGGGGCTGTTGTTTGGTTGGTGGGCCTGTTGTTTGGTTAGAGGGGCTGTTGTTTGGTTAGAGGGGCTGATGTTTGGTTAGAGGGGCTGTTGTTTGGTTAGAGGGGCTGATGTTTGGTTAGAGGGGCTGTTGTTTGGTTGGTGGGCCTGTTGTTTGGTTAGAGGGGCTGTTGTTTGGTTAGAGGGGCTGATGTTTGGTTAGAGGGGCTGTTGTTTGGTTAGAGGGGCTGATGTTTGGTTGGTGGGGCTGTTGTTTGGTTAGAGGGGCTGTTGTTTGGTTAGAGGGGCTGTTGTTTGGTTAGAGGGGCTGTTGTTTGGTTGGTGGGGCTGTTGTTTGGTTAGAGGGGCTGTTGTTTGGTTAGAGGGGCTGTTGTTTGGTTGGTGGGGCTGTTGTTTGGTTAGAGGGGCTTTTGTTTGGTTAGAGGGGCTGTTGTTTGGTTGGTGGGGCTGTTGTTTGGTTGTTGGGGCTGTTGTTTGGTTGGTGGGCCTGTTGTTTGGTTAGAGGGGCTGTTGTTTGGTTGGTGGGGCTGTTGTTTGGTTAGAGGGGCTGTTGTTTGGTTAGAGGGGCTGTTGTTTGGTTAGAGGGGCTGATGTTTGGTTGGTGGGGCTGTTGTTTGGTTAGAGGGGCTGTTTGGTTAGAGGGGCTGTTTGGTTAGAGGGGCTGTTGTTTGGTTAGAGGGGCTGATGTTTGGTTAGAGGGGCTGTTGTTTGGTTAGAGGGGCTGATGTTTGGTTGGTGGGGCTGTTGTTTGGTTAGAGGGGCGTTTGTTTGGTTAGAGGGGCTGTTGTTTGGTTGGTGGGGCTGTTGTTTGGTTGGTGGGGCTGTTGTTTGGTTGGTGGGCCTGTTGTTCGGTTGGTGGGGCTGTTGTTTGGTTAGAGGGGCTGTTGTTTGGTTAGAGGGGCTTTTGTTTGGTTGGTGGGGCTGTTGTTTGGTTGGTGGGGCTGTTGTTTGGTTGGTGGGCCTGTTGTTTGGTTAGAGGGGCTGTTGTTTGGTTGGTGGGGCTGTTGTTTGGTTAGAGGGGCTGTTGTTTGGTTAGAGGGGCTGTTGTTTGGTTAGAGGGGCTGTTGTTTGGTTGTTGGGGCTGTTGTTTGGTCGTTGGGGCTGTTGTTTGGTTGGTGGGGCTGTTGTTTGGTTAGAGGGGCTGTTGTTTGGTTAGAGGGGCTGTTGTTTGGTTGGTGGGGCTGTTGTTTGGTTAGAGGGGCTGTTGTTTGGTTGGTGGGGCTGTTGTTTGGTTAGAGGGGCTGTTGTTTGGTTAGAGGGGCTGTTGTTTGGTTGGTGGGGCTGTTGTTTGGTTAGAGGGGCTGTTGTTTGGTTGGTGGGGCTGTTGTTTGGTTGGTGGGGCTGTTGTTTGGTTAGAGGGGCTGTTGTTTGGTTGGTGGGGCTGTTGTTTGGTTAGAGGGGCTGTTGTTTGGTTAGAGGGGCTGTTGTTTGGTTAGAGGGGCTGTTGTTTGGTTAGAGGGGCTGTTGTTTGGTTGGTGGGGCTGTTGTTTGGTTAGAGGGGCTGTTGTTTGGTTAGAGGGGCTGTTGTTTGGTTGGTGGGGCTGTTGTTTGGTTAGAGGGGCTGTTGTTTGGTTAGAGGGGCTGTTGTTTGGTTGTTGGGGCTGTTGTTTGGTCGTTGGGGCTGTTGTTTGGTTGGTGGGGCTGTTGTTTGGTTAGAGGGGCTGATGTTTGGTTAGAGGGGCTGTTGTTTGGTTGTTGGGGCTGTTGTTTGGTCGTTGGGGCTGTTGTTTGGTTGGTGGGGCTGTTGTTTGGTTAGAGGGGCTGTTGTTTGGTTAGAGGGGCTGTTGTTTGGTTGGTGGGGCTGTTGTTTGGTTAGAGGGGCTGTTGTTTGGTTGGTGGGGCTGTTGTTTGGTTAGAGGGGCTGTTGTTTGGTTAGAGGGGCTGTTGTTTGGTTGGTGGGGCTGTTGTTTGGTTAGAGGGGCTGTTGTTTGGTTGGTGGGGCTGTTGTTTGGTTGGTGGGGCTGTTGTTTGGTTAGAGGGGCTGTTGTTTGGTTGGTGGGGCTGTTGTTTGGTTAGAGGGGCTGTTGTTTGGTTAGAGGGGCTGTTGTTTGGTTAGAGGGGCTGTTGTTTGGTTAGAGGGGCTGTTGTTTGGTTGGTGGGGCTGTTGTTTGGTTAGAGGGGCTGTTGTTTGGTTAGAGGGGCTGTTGTTTGGTTGGTGGGGGTGTTGTTTGGTTAGAGGGGCTGTTGTTTGGTTAGAGGGGCTGATGTTTGGTTGGTGGGGCTGTTGTTTGGTTAGAGGGGCTGTTTGGTTAGAGGGGCTGTTTGGTTAGAGGGGCTGTTGTTTGGTTAGAGGGGCTGATGTTTGGTTAGAGGGGCTGTTGTTTGGTTAGAGGGGCTGATGTTTGGTTGGTGGGGCTGTTGTTTGGTTAGAGGGGCGTTTGTTTGGTTAGAGGGGCTGTTGTTTGTTTGGTGGGGCTGTTGTTTTGTTAGAGGGGCTGTTGTTTGGTTGGTGGGGCTGTTGTTTGGTTGGTGGGCCTGTTGTTCGGTTGGTGGGGCTGTTGTTTGGTTAGAGGGGCTGTTGTTTGGTTAGAGGGGCTTTTGTTTGGTTGGTGGGGCTGTTGTTTGGTTAGAGGGGCTGTTGTTTGGTTGGTGGGCCTGTTGTTTGGTTAGAGGGGCTGTTGTTTGGTTAGAGGGGCTGTTGTTTGGTTGGTGGGGCTGTTGTTTGGTTAGAGGGGCTGTTGTTTGGTTGGTGGGGCTGTTGTTTGGTTAGAGGGGCTGTTGTTTGGTTAGAGGGGCTGTTGTTTGGTTGGTGGGGCTGTTGTTTGGTTAGAGGGGCTGTTGTTTGGTTGGTGGGGCTGTTGTTTGGTTGGTGGGGCTGTTGTTTGGTTAGAGGGGCTGTTGTTTGGTTGGTGGGGCTGTTGTTTGGTTAGAGGGGCTGTTGTTTGGTTAGAGGGGCTGTTGTTTGGTTAGAGGGGCTGTTGTTTGGTTAGAGGGGCTGTTGTTTGGTTGGTGGGGCTGTTGTTTGGTTAGAGGGGCTGTTGTTTGGTTAGAGGGGCTGTTGTTTGGTTGGTGGGGCTGTTGTTTGGTTAGAGGGGCTGTTGTTTGGTTAGAGGGGCTGTTGTTTGGTTAGAGGGGCTGATGTTTGGTTGGTGGGGCTGTTGTTTGGTTAGAGGGGCTGTTTGGTTAGAGGGGCTGTTTGGTTAGAGGGGCTGTTGTTTGGTTAGAGGGGCTGATGTTTGGTTAGAGGGGCTGTTGTTTGGTTAGAGGGGCTGTTGTTTGGTTGGTGGGGCTGTTGTTTGGTTAGAGGGGCGTTTGTTTGGTTAGAGGGGCTGTTGTTTGTTTGGCGGGGCTGTTGTTTTGTTAGAGGGGCTGTTGTTTGGTTGGTGGGGCTGTTGTTTGGTTGGTGGGCCTGTTGTTCGGTTGGTGGGGCTGTTGTTTGGTTAGAGGGGCTGTTGTTTGGTTAGAGGGGCTTTTGTTTGGTTGGTGGGGCTGTTGTTTGGTTAGAGGGGCTGTTGTTTGGTTGGTGGGCCTGTTGTTTGGTTGGTGGGCCTGTTGTTTGGTTAGAGGGGCTGTTGTTTGGTTAGAGGGGCTGATGTTTGGTTAGAGGGGCTGTTGTTTGGTTGTTGGGGCTGTTGTTTGGTCGTTGGGGCTGTTGTTTGGTTGGTGGGGCTGTTGTTTGGTTAGAGGGGCTGTTGTTTGGTTAGAGGGGCTGTTGTTTGGTTGGTGGGGCTGTTGTTTGGTTAGAGGGGCTGTTGTTTGGTTGGTGGGGCTGTTGTTTGGTTAGAGGGGCTGTTGTTTGGTTAGAGGGGCTGTTGTTTGGTTGGTGGGGCTGTTGTTTGGTTAGAGGGGCTGTTGTTTGGTTGGTGGGGCTGTTGTTTGGTTGGTGGGGCTGTTGTTTGGTTGGTGGGGCTGTTGTTTGGTTAGAGGGGCTGTTGTTTGGTTGGTGGGGCTGTTGTTTGGTTAGAGGGGCTGTTGTTTGGTTAGAGGGGCTGTTGTTTGGTTAGAGGGGCTGTTGTTTGGTTAGAGGGGCTGTTGTTTGGTTGGTGGGGCTGTTGTTTGGTTAGAGGGGCTGTTGTTTGGTTAGAGGGGCTGTTGTTTGGTTGGTGGGGCTGTTGTTTGGTTAGAGGGGCTGTTGTTTGGTTGGTGGGGCTGTTGTTTGGTTGGTGGGGCTGTTGTTTGGTTAGAGGGGCTGTTGTTTGGTTAGAGGGGCTGTTGTTTGGTTGGTGGGGCTGTTGTTTGGTTAGAGGGGCTGTTGTTTGGTTGGTGGGGCTGTTGTTTGATTAGAGGGGCTGTTGTTTGGTTGGAGGGGCTGTTGTTTGGTTGTTGGGGCTGTTGTTTGGTCGTTGGGGCTGTTGTTTGGTTGGTGGGGCTGTTGTTTGGTTAGAGGGGCTGTTGTTTGGTTAGAGGGGCTGTTGTTTGGTTGGTGGGGCTGTTGTTTGGTTGGTGGGCCTGTTGTTTGGTTAGAGGGGCTGTTGTTTGGTTAGAGGGGCTGATGTTTGGTTAGAGGGGCTGTTGTTTGGTTAGAGGGGCTGATGTTTGGTTAGAGGGGCTGTTGTTTGGTTGGTGGGCCTGTTGTTTGGTTAGAGGGGCTGTTGTTTGGTTAGAGGGGCTGATGTTTGGTTAGAGGGGCTGTTGTTTGGTTAGAGGGGCTGATGTTTGGTTGGTGGGGCTGTTGTTTGGTTAGAGGGGCTGTTGTTTGGCTAGAGGGGCTGTTGTTTGGTTAGAGGGGCTGTTGTTTGGTTGGTGGGGCTGTTGTTTGGTTAGAGGGGCTGTTGTTTGGTTAGAGGGGCTGTTGTTTGGTTGGTGGGGCTGTTGTTTGGTTAGAGGGGCTTTTGTTTGGTTAGAGGGGCTGTTGTTTGGTTGGTGGGGCTGTTGTTTGGTTGTTGGGGCTGTTGTTTGGTTGGTGGGCCTGTTGTTTGGTTAGAGGGGCTGTTGTTTGGTTGGTGGGGCTGTTGTTTGGTTAGAGGGGCTGTTGTTTGGTTAGAGGGGCTGTTGTTTGGTTAGAGGGGCTGATGTTTGGTTGGTGGGGCTGTTGTTTGGTTAGAGGGGCTGTTTGGTTAGAGGGGCTGTTTGGTTAGAGGGGCTGTTGTTTGGTTAGAGGGGCTGATGTTTGGTTAGAGGGGCTGTTGTTTGGTTAGAGGGGCTGATGTTTGGTTGGTGGGGCTGTTGTTTGGTTAGAGGGGCGTTTGTTTGGTTAGAGGGGCTGTTGTTTGTTTGGTGGGGCTGTTGTTTTGTTAGAGGGGCTGTTGTTTGGTTGGTGGGGCTGTTGTTTGGTTGGTGGGGCTGTTGTTTGGTTGGTGGGCCTGTTGTTCGGTTGGTGGGGCTGTTGTTTGGTTAGAGGGGCTGTTGTTTGGTTAGAGGGGCTTTTGTTTGGTTGGTGGGGCTGTTGTTTGGTTAGAGGGGCTGTTGTTTGGTTGGTGGGCCTGTTGTTTGGTTAGAGGGGCTGTTGTTTGGTTGGTGGGGCTGTTGTTTGGTTGGTGGGGCTGTTGTTTGGTTGGTGGGCCTGTTGTTTGGTTAGAGGGGCTGTTGTTTGGTTAGAGGGGCTGATGTTTGGTTAGAGGGGCTGTTGTTTGGTTAGAGGGGCTGATGTTTGGTTAGAGGGGCTGTTGTTTGGTTGGTGGGGCTGTTGTTTGGTTGGTGGGGCTGTTGTTTGGTTGGTGGGGCTGTTGTTTGGTTGGTGGGGCTGTTGTTTGGTTGGTGGGCCTGTTGTTTGGTTAGAGGGGCTGTTGTTTGGTTGGTGGGGCTGTTGTTTGGTTAGAGGGGCTGTTGTTTGGTTGGTGGGGCTGTTGTTTGGTTAGAGGGGCTGTTGTTTGGTTAGAGGGGCTGTTGTTTGGTTGGTGCGGCTGTTGTTTGGTTAGAGGGGCTGTAGTTTGGTTGGTGGGGCTGTTGTTTGGTTGGTGGGGCTGTTGTTTGGTTGGTGGGCCTGTTGTTCGGTTGGTGGGGCTTTTGTTTGGTTAGAGGGGCTGTTGTTTGGTTAGAGGGGCTGTTGTTTGGTTGGTGGGGCTGTTGTTTGGTTGGTGGGGCTGTTGTTTGGTTAGAGGGGCTGTTGTTTGGTTGGTGGGGCTGTTGTTTGGTTGGTGGGGCTGTTGTTTGGTTGGAGGGGCTGTTGTTTGGTTGTTGGGGCTGTTGTTTGGTCGTTGGGGCTGTTGTTTGGTTGGTGGGGCTGTTGTTTGGTTAGAGGGGCTGTTGTTTGGTTGGTGGGGCTGTTGTTTCGTTGGTGGGCCTGTTGTTTGGTTAGAGGGGCTGATGTTTGGTTAGAGGGGCTGTTGTTTGGTTAGAGGGGCTGTTGTTTGGTTGGTGGGGCTGTTGTTTGGTTGGTGGGCCTGTTGTTTGGTTAGAGGGGCTGTTGTTTGGTTAGAGGGGCTGATGTTTGGTTAGAGGGGCTGTTGTTTGGTTAGAGGGGCTGTTGTTTGGTTGGTGGGCCTGTTGTTTGGTTAGAGGGGCTGTTGTTTGGTTGGTGGGGCTGTTGTTTGGTTAGAGGGGCTGTTGTTTGGTTGGTGGGGCTGTTGTTTGGTTGGTGGGGCTGTTGTTTGGTTAGAGGGGCTGTTGTTTGGTTGGTGGGGCTGTTGTTAGGTTGGTGGGGCGTTTGTTTGGTTAGAGGGGCTGTTGTTTGGTTAGAGGGGCTGTTGTTTGGTTGGTGGGGCTTTTGTTTGGTTAGAGGGGCTGTTGTTTGGTTGGTGGGCCTGTTGTTTGGTTGGTGGGGCTGTTGTTTGGTTAGAGGGGCTGTTGTTTGGTTGGTGGGCCTGTTGTTTGGTTGGTGGGGCTGATGTTTGGTTAGAGGGGCTGATGTTTGGTTGGTGGGGCTGTTGTTTGGTTAGAGGGGCTGTTGTTTGGTTAGAGGGGCTGTTGTTTGGTTGGTGGAGCTGTTGTTTGGTTGGTGGGGCTGTTGTTTGGTTGGTGGGCCTGTTGTTTGGTTGGTGGGGCTGTTGTTTGGTTGGTGGGGCTGTTTTTTGGTTGGTGGGGCTGTTTTTTGGTTAGAGGGGCTGTTGTTTGGTTGGTGGGGCTGTTGTTTGGTTAGAGGGGCTGTTGTTTGGTTGGAGGGGCTGTTGTTTGGTTGGTGGGCCTGTTGTTTGGTTAGAGGGGCTGTTGTTTGGTTGGAGGGGCTGTTGTTTGGTTAGAGGGGCTGTTATTTGGTTGGAGGGGCTGTTGTTTGGTTAGAGGGGCTGTTGTTTGGTTGGAGGGGCTGTTGTTTGGTTAGAGGGGCTGTTGTTTGGTTGGAGGGGCTGTTGTTTGGTTAGAGGGGCTGTTGTTTGGTTGGAGGGGCTGTTGTTTGGTTGGTGGGGCTGTTGTTTGGTTAGAGGGGCTGTTGTTTGGTTGGTGGGCCTGTTGTTTGGTTGGTGGGGCTGATGTTTGGTTAGAGGGGCTGATGTTTGGTTGGTGGGGCTGTTGTTTGGTTAGAGGGGCTGTTGTTTGGTTGGTGGAGCTGTTGTTTGGTTGGTGGGGCTGTTGTTTGGTTGGTGGGCCTGTTGTTTGGTTGGTGGGGCTGTTGTTTGGTTGGTGGGGCTGTTTTTTGGTTGGTGGGGCTGTTTTTTGGTTAGAGGGGCTGTTGTTTGGTTGGTGGGGCTGTTGTTTGGTTAGAGGGGCTGTTGTTTGGTTGGAGGGGCTGTTGTTTGGTTGGTGGGCCTGTTGTTTGGTTAGAGGGGCTGTTGTTTGGTTGGAGGGGCTGTTGTTTGGTTAGAGGGGCTGTTATTTGGTTGGAGGGGCTGTTGTTTGGTTAGAGGGGCTGTTGTTTGGTTGGAGGGGCTGTTGTTTGGTTAGAGGGGCTGTTGTTTGGTTGGAGGGGCTGTTGTTTGGTTAGAGGGGCTGTTGTTTGGTTGGAGGGGCTGTTGTTTGGTTAGAGGGGCTGTTGTTTGGTTAGAGGGGCTGTTGTTTGGTTGGAGGGGCAGTTGTTTGCTTAGAGGGGCTGTTGTTTGGTTGGAGGAGCTGTTGTTTGGTTAGAGGGGCTGTTGTTTGGTTGGTGGGGCTGTTGTTTGGTTGGTGGGGCTGTTGTTTGGTTGTTGGGGCTGTTGTTTGGTTGGTGGGGCTGATGTTTGGTTGGTGGGGCTGTTGTTTGGTTGGAGGGGCTGTTTGGTTAGAGGGGCTGTTTGGTTAGAGGGGCTGTTGTTTTGTTGGTGGGGCTGTTGTTTGGTTAGAGGGGCTGATGTTTGGTTGGTGGGGCTGTTGTTTGGTTGGAGGGGCTGTTTGGTTAGAGGGGCTGTTGTTTGGTTAGAGGGGCTGTTGTTTGGTTAGAGGGGCTGTTGTTTGTTTGGTGGGGCTGTTGTTTGGTTAGAGGGGCTGTTGTTTGGTTAGAGGGGCTGTTGTTTGTTTGGTGGGGCTGTTGTTTTTTTAGAGGGGCTGTTGTTTGGTTGGTGGGGCTGTTGTTTGGTTGGTGGGCCTGTTGTTCGTTGGTGGGGCTGTTGTTCGGTTAGAGGGGCTGTTGTTTGGTTAGAGGGGCTGTTGTTTGGTTGGTGGGGCTGTTGTTTGGTTAGAGGGGCTGTTGTTTGGTTGGTGGGGCTGTTGTTTGGTTAGTGGGGCTGTTGTTTGGTTGGTGGGGCTGTTGTTTGGTTAGAGGGGCTGTTGTTTGGTTAGAGGGGCTGATGTTTGGTTAGTGGGGCTGTTGTTTGGTTGGTGGGGCTGTTGTTTGGTTAGAGGGGCTGTTGTTTGGTTAGAGGGGCTGATGTTTGGTTAGAGGGGCTTTTGTTTGGTTAGAGGGGCTGTTGTTTGTTTGGTGGGGCTGTTGTTTTGTTAGAGGGGCTGTTGTTTGGTTGGTGGGCCTGTTGTTCGGTTGGTGGGGCTGTTGTTTGGTTAGAGGGGCTGTTGTTTGGTTAGAGGGGCTGTTGTTCGGTTGGTGGGGCTGTTGTTTGGTTAGAGGGGCTGTTGTTTGGTTGGTGGGGCTGTTGTTTGGTTAGTGGGGCTGTTGTTTGGTTGGTGGGGCTGTTGTTTGGTTAGAGGGGCTTTTGTTTGGTTGGTGGGGCTGTTGTTTGGTTGGTGGGCCTGTTGTTTGGTTAGAGGGGCTGTTTGGTTAGAGGGGCTGATGTTTGGTTGGTGGGGCTGTTGTTTGGTTAGAGGGGCTGTTGTTTGGTTAGAGGGGCTGTTGTTTGGTTGGTGGGGCTGTTGTTTGGTTAGAGGGGCTGTTGTTTGGTTAGAGGGGCTGTTGTTTGGTTGGTGGGGCTGTTGTTTGGTTAGAGGGGCTGTTGTTTGGTTGGTGGGGCTGTTGTTTGGTTAGTGGGGCTGTTGTTTGGTTGGTGGGGCTGTTGTTTGGTTAGAGGGGCTGTTGTTTGGTTGGTGGGGCTGTTGTTTGGTTGGTGGGCCTGTTGTTTGGTTAGAGGGGCTGTTGTTTGGTTAGAGGGGCTGTTGTTTGGTTGGTGGGGCTGTTTGGTTAGAGGGGCTGTTGTTTGGTTAGAGGGGCTGTTGTTTGGTTGGTGGGGCTGTTGTTTGGTTAGAGGGGCTGATGTTTGGTTGGTGGGGCTGTTGTTTGGTTGGTGGGCCTGTTGTTTGGTTAGAGGGGCTGTTGTTTGGTTGGTGGGGCTGTTTGGTTAGAGGGGCTGTTGTTTGGTTAGAGGGGCTGTTGTTTGGTTGGTGGGGCTGTTGTTTGGTTAGAGGGGCTGATGTTTGGTTAGAGGGGCTGTTTGGTTAGAGGGGCTGTTGTTTGGTTAGAGGGGCTGTTGTTTGGTTGGTGGGCCTGTTGTTTGGTTAGAGGGGCTGTTGTTTGGTTGGTGGGGCTGTTGTTTGGTTGGTGGGCCTGTTGTTTGGTTAGAGGGGCTGTTGTTTGGTTAGAGGGGCTGTTGTTTGGTTAGAGGGGCTGATGTTTGGTTAGAGGGGTGTTGTTTGGTTGGTGGGGCTGTTGTTTGGTTAGAGGGGCTGTTGTTTGGTTGGTGGGCCTGTTGTTTGGTTAGAGGGGCTGTTGTTTGGTTAGAGGGGCTGTTGTTTTGTTGGTGGGCCTGTTGTTTGGTTAGAGGGGCTGTTGTTTGGTTAGAGGGGCTGTTGTTTGGTTGGTGGGGCTGTTGTTTGGTTAGAGGGGCTGTTGTTTGGTTAGAGGGGCTGTTGTTTGGTTAGAGGGGCTGATGTTTGGTTAGAGGGGCTGTTGTTTGGTTAGAGGGGCTGTTGTTTGGTTAGAGGGGCTGTTGTTTGGTTAGAGGGGCTGTTGTTTGGTTGGTGGGGCTGATGTTTGGTTAGAGGGGCTGTTGTTTGGTTAGAGGGGCTGTTGTTTGGTTAGAGGGGCTGATGTTTGGTTAGAGGGGCTGTTGTTTGGTTAGAGGGGCTGTTGTTTGGTTAGAGGGGCTGTTGTTTGGTTAGAGGGGCTGTTGTTTGGTTAGAGGGGCTGTTGCAGCTGATGGCCTCACCTGAGGTGATCAGAGCACAATAGAGGACGGATGTAAAAACACACACTCAGATATTATCAACGCAAGGAATCATGGGAGATTTGGCACAAAACCTTTATTCAAGAAAACAACTGGAGTCATCAGATGAAAATCAGAGAAAAGACACAGAGCCGTTGCCAACGGCAACAGAACAAATGGAACATATGTAAACTAAAATGGACCGCCATCTGGAGGAGGAATACAACCAGGACCAGGACTAGAACCAGGACTAGAACCAGAACTAGAACCAGGACTAGAACCAGGACCAGTACTAGAACCAGAACTAGAACCAGGACCAGAACTAGAACCAGGACCAGTACTAGAACCAGGACCAGGACTAGAACCAGAACCAGAACCAGGACTAGAACCAGGACCAGGACTAGAACCAGAACTAGAACCAGGACCAGAACTAGAACCAGGACCAGTACTAGAACCAGGACCAGGACTAGAACCAGAACTAGAACCAGGACCAGGACTAGAACCAGAACCAGAACCAGGACTAGAACCAGGACCAGTACTAGAACCAGAACCAGCTCAATGAAAGGAAAAAAACACAAGGAGAAAAAACTTAACATCAGTGTTTAAGGAGGAACAAAGTGAACATTCGCAGATGAAACACATCCTGGTTTTATGGTTTGGTTCATGTTTTTCTATCATCAGAAAATTCAGTTTAGATTTGATCAGATTAAAATGTAGAAGAAAAACTGATGATCTGATTAACGAGTAAATTTTTGAAGAAAAAAATGAAACATTTACAAGAAAAAAAATGTAGTTTCTGTCAGTAACGTGAATATTCGGAGATAAAACTTGTTTCTAAACTCAAACTGCAGGTTTTTTTTTTTTTTAATGAATAATCCTTTTTTCTTTAACAGTAAATTTAAGACTGAATGACACTAATATCAGCTCAGTTTTGACTTTTTTCTTGTAAAATTAAATGACCTCAGTAAACATATATTCCAGTAGAATTATGACTTTAATCTCAGATATTCAGAGCTGCTTCACTGAAATATTTCACCAAAAAATTCAGATTAACGTCATAATTTATAGAAAAAACCATGAATATTCTATGAGACTAACATCAGAAAACAGAACCATGGAAGTGAATTTATAGCAGAGGTTTTCAGACTGATCTCAGGTCAGTCTCAGTCATTTTTGCCGCAGATTCTCATAAACGTCCGTCTTTAACTTCACAGAATATTCACATATGATCTTGACTCTGGATGTTTTACTCCATTTTTTTTCTCTTCAATGGTCCTGATTGGCTGTCGTCCGACCCGGCGCTCCGCCCACAGAGACCCGGTTCCAGTGTCAGTACAGAGGGCGTAACCCAGGGTGATCCTGGAGTGGGCGGGACCTACACCACTCCCTCGTCGGGGTCGATGAGCGTCGTCCGACTGGAGAAGACGTCGGCCAACATGTGTTTGGGGATCTCGGAGCCGCGGACGCGCAGGGTGTAGCAGGCGTCCTCCACTTTGCCCAGACTCTGACGGAGCGTGTGCAGCTTCTTGGAGACCTCGTACGGACCCGTGTTCCCGATGTACGAGAAGCCGTCGTGGATCTGCCGCAGGAACTGGCTGAGGCGGAACGGCGTGTTGATGTCGCCGTTGCCCACGCTGCTGATGCACATCCTCATCAGCTCCCCGGTGAGGTCGGCCACGCCCAGCAGGTAGTCTGAGGGCGTCACCTGGAAGGTCAGCACCTGGGCACTGAGAGGCGGGGCTTCACACGAACCCTGGACCAGAGGTAAACCACCAGAGGACAGACCGCATGAGTAAAACCAGCCCACCTGCCTGGACCAGGTCGACTTACAATAATCTGTTTCTACCTGTGTCTGGAAACGAGCCAATCACAAAACCAAATACACTAAAATGTACTAAAGTCACTGAAATACACAAGGAAACATGCTAAAATACACTAAAATGTACTAAAGTGCACTGAAATACACAAGGACACATGCTAAAATACACTAAAATGTACTAAAGTGCACTGAAATACATAAGGACACATGCTAAAATACACTAAAATGTACTAAAGTGCACTGAAATACACAAGGACACATGCTAAAATACACCAAAATGTACTAAAGTGCACTGAAATACACAAGGACACATGCTAAAATACACTAAAATGTACTAAAGTGCACTGAAATACACAAGGACACATGCTAAAATACACTAAAATGTACTAAAATACACTGAAATACAAAAGGACACATGCTAAAATACACTAAAATGTACTAAAGTGCACTGAAATACACAAGGACACATGCTAAAATACACTAAAATGTACTAAAGTGCACTGAAATACACAAGGACAGATGCTAAAATACACTAAAATGTACTAAAGTGCACTGAAATACACAAGGACACATGCTAAAATACACTAAAATGTACTAAAATGCACTGAAATACAAAAGGACACATGCTAAAATACACTAAAATGTAGTAAAGTGCACTGAAATACACAAGGAAACATGCTAAAATACACTAAAATGTACTAAAGTCCACTGAAATACACAAGGACACATGCTAAAATACACTAAAATGTACTAAAGTGCACTGAAATACACAAGGACAGATGCTAAAATACACTAAAATGTACTAAAGTGCATTGAAATACACAAGGACACATGCTAAAATACGCTAAAATGTACTAAAATACACTGAAATACAAAAGGACACATGCTAAAATACACTAAAATGTAGTACACTGAAATACACAAGGAAACATGCTAAAATACTGTAAAAAAAATACATTAAAATATTCTAAAATACACTAAAGTGCACTGTAATACACAAGAAAATACACTAAATTACTTCAAAAAATACATTAAAATATCCTAAAATACACTAAAGTGCACTGTAATACACAAGAAAATACACTAAAATACTTTTAAAAAAATACATTAAAATATCCTAAAATACACTAAAATGTACTCAAGTGCACTGAAATAAACAAGAAAGCATGCTAAAATACACAAAAATACTTTAAAAAAATACATTAAAATATCCTAAAATACATTAAAATGTACTAAAGTGCACTGAAATACACAAAGAAACATGCTAAAATACTTAAAAAATGTATGCTAAAATATAACAAAATATCCTAAAATACACTAAAATGTACTAAAGTGCACTGAAATACACAAGGAAACATGCTAAAATACTTAAAAAAAATAAAACAACACACATTAACATATCCTAAAATACACTAAAGTGCATTGTAATACACAAGACAATACACTAAAATACTTCAAAAAATACATTAAAATATCCTAAAATACACTAAAATGTTTTCAAGTCCACTGAAATACAAAAGAAAATTTGCTAAAATACACTAAAATACTTTTAAAAATACACTAAAATACAATAAAATGCATAAAAATGCACTTAAATACACAAAAATATCCTAAAATACAGTAAAATGTTCTAAAATGCACTGAAATACACAAGGAAATATCCTAAAATACATAAAAAATACAATAAAATATGCTAAAATACAATAAAATGAACAAAAAATACATTTAAATGCACAAAAATATCCTAAAATACACAAAATGTACTAAAATGAGCCAAAGTACAAAACAAATATGCTAAAATAGACTAAAATACACCAAAAATATGATAAAATATACAAAAAATATGATAAAATATATATTAAAAAATGCGCTAAAATACATAAAGGATCCAATCCGGCCCAAAGTGCTAAAATGACACTGTATACGTTAAACATAAAAGGAGTCAAACTGGTTTTAGTTCAGGGCCCACAAACACCCCAGTGTGATATTAGATGAAATAAAAGCATAAATATTAACCTATAAATAATGATGACGCCCAATTTTCTTCTTGATTCAATGTGAAAAAAGTAAAATTAAATGACACAAATATTTGCATGTACAAACTATCCTTTAACAGTAAAATGTGACTAAACTGAACTGTCTTCATATAAATCAGTGTAATTTTACTAATATTCTGTCTGTTATTAAATGTTTGGTGTATTTGTGGATCCACTGGGTCTGTACATTCTGTTCATAATAAACCGAGACATAATATTGTTAAAATTACACTGATATTTCTTCAATAAGTTCAGGTTGTTCATGTTATTCACATTTTTTTCTAATTTAATGTTAGTTTTTTTCACACTAAAATAAAGACAAAAAGATGGTCTTACTCTTTCTAAGTCATCATGTCTATATTTGACTGGTCCGGTCCAGTCTGCCGGTCCTGGTCTAAGGCCCTGGTTCTGTTGGAAGTGTGGGTGTTGTGCAGACGTACCTTGTGCTCGTGCGTCTCCGTCCTCATGAACACCAGTCTGGCATTGATCTCCTCCAGGCTGATTAGGCTGTGGTGGCGGATGTAATGTTGGAAGGACACGGCCTCCACGTACTCCTGGATCCCTGAACCACAAAAAAAAAAAACCAAACACAACTCATCAGGAGTCAGAGACGGTCCGAGCTGGAGCCGAGGGGAACCTGGACTAGACCAAAGGAGTTAGAACCAGAACCAGAACCATAGACCCAAACCTGGACCTGAACAGACGTCAAACTCATGTTAGTTTGTGGTAAACCTGGTTTTTAAAGGGTTAAAATCTGACACTTACTGTGTATTTGGTATTTTTGTTAATGGCTAAAGTTGATGAAATGCAAAAAAAAAGGAAAAAAGTTCAAAACAAACGTATGAAAAACATTCTGACATAACGACGACACTGTGTAGATGATGAGCTGTAGGTGAGTAGAAGAGCGTCTGACACCACGGCGTTCATGAACACTGTTTCATATGACCAGCTGAGTCACTTTGTCAGGTTTTTCAGGAAACACAAAAAAACTTGATCAGAAAACGAGCATTTGATGATTTTTGGCAAAAAAGTCACTGTTGTCAATGAAGTTGACGAAATGAACCTTCACACAATCATAGATGTCAGCGTCGTATTTTCACGTCCAGCGCTTGTTTCATCTTTTATGGATCAGTTCAAACAACAGGATTTCATCAACTTTTACTCAGGATCAAGCTTTAGTTCAGTTTATTTTAGATTCTACATAAATTAACGAAACACAGAAAAAGTATTTAAAACTAGAAGCACTCGGAGAGCGCAGACCTCCGCCAAGGCTGATCAGTGGCCCCCCCCCGTGGGCCCCCCCACGCCAAGGAGGTTATGTTTTTGCCAGGGTTTGTTTGTCTGTCTGTCTGTCCGTTAGTGTGCAACATAACTCAAAAAGTTCTGGACAGATTTTGATGAAATTTTCTGGTCTGCCCCCCCCCCCCCCCCCCCCCCGATCACCACCAAAATTTAATCATTTCTTCCTTATCCCATTTCCAACAAACCCTGAAAATTTCATCAAAATCTGTCCATAACTTTTTCAGTTATGTTGCACACTAACGGACAGACAAACAAACAGACAGACAGACAAACAAACAAACCCTGGCACAAACATAACCTCCTTGGCGGAGGTAACTATTAAAGAGAATTGACTGAATGAGTTTATTACACGTCGCCTCAGTACATCTGATTAAAATCTAATATAATTAATCTGATCTAATCTAATCTAATCTGATCTGATCTAATGTGATCGAATCAAATCGAATCATTCATTCATTCATTTTCTGAACCCGCTTTATCCTCACTAGGGTCACGGGGGGTCACTTGGAGCCTATCCCAGCTACCTATGGGCGAAGGCGGGGTTCACCCTGGACATGCCTCCAGTTCATCGCAGGGCTGAACATATAAAGACAATCACTCTCACATTTACACCTATGGGCGATTTAGATTAACCAATTAACCTATCAGTGCATGTGTTTGGATGGTGGGAGGAGCCGGAGTACCCGGAGAGAACCCACGCAGACACGGGGAAAAAATGCAAACTCCACCCAGAAAGGTCCCACCCCCCATCGACTGGTGTTGGAATCAAACCCAGGACCTTGCTAATATACTAATACACTAATCTAATCTGATTTAATCTAATCTAATATAATCTGATCTGATCTAAAAGTAGTAGATCTTTCGGTTAAAATCAGACAAAAATAAAATAATAACTTTATTTGTATAGCACCTTTAAAAACAAAGATTACAAAGTGCTTTGACAGAGGGCACAACAGCAGGATACACGAAGCGAGTAAAAACACTAAAACAGAAGCAACACAATTAGAGAGATGTAAGAACAAGTTAATAATCAAACAGGATCAAATTTAAAAATTAAAATTAAAAATTAAGGTCAAAAAAGGGGACAGACATCACATAAAAGCAAGTCTATAAAAATGTGTTTTAAGAAGTAATTTAAAAGATGTTACTGATTCCGCAAGCCTTATCTCCTGGGGCAGGCTGTTCCAAAGTCGAGGGGCCCTGATGGAAAAGGCCCGGTCACCTTTTGATTTAAGCCTCGACTTTGGAACAGCCAGGAGCCCTCTGCCCCCCCGAGGATCTAAGGCTGCGTGCTGGCTCGTAGTCAACTAGCATTTCTTCTATATAACTTGGGGCCAGGCCCATTCGAGCTTTAAAAGTGATCAGTAAAATCTTAAAATCAATTCTAAAACACAGGGAGCCAGTGGAGGGATGCAAGGATAGGAGTGATATGATGTTGTCTGTTAAAACTACTGCTCATTTTCCTTTACAGATTAAATCAGGTTAAATTAAATCATCCATTAAAGGAGTCTTAACTGGTGATAATTATCAGTAAAGTCGTGGTTCTTCATTTTCATCTGACTTTGCGTCTTTTTTCCGTTTTTCTTCATTTATTGTCTATAACGCTCATCGTATCTGCTCGGTGACAGACGAAGGCGATACGTGGAATAAGGCGTGCTTCCTGTGGCGTCTTCTGATTGGCCGATGAGCCTCGTTTGTTTTCTGCTCCTGTGTAAACAATGAGCCAATAATGGCAGGACGGAAGGACTCTGCTGAGTTTACTTTAGGAGGCGTTCAAAGGCAGCGTCTCCTCCGTGAATGCGGACCAGGAGGCGGGAGGAGGTGGGAGGAGGACGGCGTCCACCTGCGTCTGAGGGTCAGCGCTGTCGGACGAGGACGGCGGCGAGAAGACGACAACGCGTGGACGAGGACGGTTCAGATCAGGATGTCACAGGGTTTGGATCTGAAGACCATGACTATCTATGACACTGAAAAGTCCAATGCACCTCAAACACAACAGTGATTTCACTTTCATTTGAATCAGTTTGGTTCATTTTGGATCATTTATGGACATTTCACTGAATATTGAATTCATTTACATTCATTTGTTGTTTGTTTTCTTTTATTTTTGTTCATTTTTCTTCATTTTACTGATTATTTGGGTCGTTCTCGTTCATTTGTTGTTTGTTTTCTTTTATTTTTGTTTATTTTTCTTCATTTTGTTGATTTTTTTGTTCATTTTTCTTCATTTTGTTGATTTTTTTGTTCATTTTTCTTCATTTTGTTGATTATTTTGGTTGTTTTCATTCATTTGTTGTTTGTTTTCTTTTATTTTTCTTCATTTTTCTTCACTTTGTTGATTATTTTGGTCATTTTCATTCATTTGTTGTTTGTTTTCTTTTATTTTTCTTCATTTTGTTGATTATTTTGTTCATTTTCCTTCATTTGTTTGTTTTCTTTTCTTTTTCTTCATTTTGTTGATTATTTTGTTCATTTTCATTAATTTGTTGCTTCTCTAACTTTACCCTGAAGTCTGTACAATATTTGTGTCATATTCAGTTCAATACTTTCTAAACATTGAAATAGCATAGTTTTCATCATAGATTTTATTATGTGGATTATTCATTTATGAATGTTTATATATTTTTATACAGACTAGTTTTATCTGTTTTTACTGAAACCAATGCATTGTCGCTTTGTTTTGCAGTGAATCTAAGATGTAATGTTTAAATGACAAAAAATGTGAACATTCACATTTTTAAAGGATAGTTTGTAGATGGAAACATTTTCATAAAGTAACTTGACTTTTTTCACTCTAAAACAGAAAAGATTGGAGTCGACATTATTTATAGGTTACGATGTTACTTCTTCTCCTGGTCTGACTCATTTTAGATCATATTGAGTCGAATGTTGAACCTGAACTAAATGAATTTAAATCAGTTTCTGACTTTGATCTCAGATGTTTGTTCAAATGTGTCCAATCCCAGTCAGATCCAGTGGTTCCCAGCCTTTTTTTTTTACTCCTGACCCCATTTTAACATCACAAATTTCTGGCGACCCCAGACAGTGAAAATGGAGATTTTTTTTTTTTTTTTTTGGGGGGGGGGGGATTAGTTTTTGATTCTGTAATAGTTTTCTATCCTATGTTTCAAATCCAGGTCAACTTTAGAGGACATTTAGTCTATATAATATATATTATTATGGACGGAGGCAGTAAAGCCAGGTATAGATTACTGCACAAAGGGAGAGTTGGATTTTCTTTGGTCAGGATATGTACAGTCACTCCATCTTGGATTTACAAGGCTGACAATTAAAGGTCCCGTATTATGCTATTTTTCAGTCACGTCATATAGGTCTCAGAAGCCCAAAAACATAGTATTTAAGTTTGTTCGCCCCAAAATCATCCTTTTTTTGGAGTTTCAGCGGTCGAAAAAGTCCCTCTCACCAGCCCTCCTCAGAACAGGCTGCTTCTGGGCCTGCTTCCGGGTACGCAAATGAACGCATCTGTCCACGCCCACTCCCCCTCCCCTCTCTGGGAGAGGACGCGGCTTCCGCTAGCGGTACTACGCGCTAATGTTGACTGTGAAGCCATGGCTCTCTCGTCTACAATACACATGTCTCAGACAGAACGTCTTTCCAAACACTGGCTTTCTTTGCCTTGAGGCGTGATTGAGCCCCGACGGAAAACGGCGGTGTTGTGTCGGGTTCGTGGACCTGACACAGAAAGACGCCTGCCGCCACTAATGCAGGCAGCTGCTAACAAGCTTGATGCTAACTCTACTGATGCCAACCACAAAAGGCCCGTGTTCAAAGTAGTTCTGTTGAATGTCTCTCGATATTATCAGCTCTTGCATGTCAACGGGGACGCAAACGTTAGCAGCAGTAACCGAGCTATGTTAGCTGCCATGCTAACGTTAGACGCACACATCAACAACCACCAGCTTATCCGTAATGTAGGGTTATGCAGTAAAGATACAAAAAAATGATCAGAACTTACATCTCCCACACTTGTACTTGGGTCACGAAGCGTTGGTACTGCGTCCTTCTTGATTCGGAGTCTTTGTGCTAAGCCAGAGCTGTATGGGCCCATGTTCGAAAAACACTCGTCCGTGAAATGCCGGGCACACACATACAAGCGTTTGGGAATGTTGTTTGGTCCATGACCATCACAGACAGAATCCAGCCACTTTTTACGGAGAGGCTCAGAAGTGGGGAGCAAAAATAAACTTTTGCGTTGGTGTGTGCAGCCAACAACACCACAACTTGCGTGTCTCGCCTTCGCCATGTTTGTTGCCTAAGAGGTACTTCGCCAGGGCGGGGCTCGCTTTGCCAGGGTGGGGGCACAGTCAGGGGGAGGAGTTAAATCCGCTTATGTCGTCATAAGCGGACCCAACTCAAACTCGGCTGTTTGAGCAGGCATTTTCACTAAATGTGGTGTAGCAAGGCAGGGAGGAAACAGACAGTTTTCAAATTTGAACCTCATAATGAGGCTACTGCAACACACACTACTGTAAGAAAACTGTCACAGAGTGAGATTTGCATAATACGGGACCTTTAATACTGAACAAACACGAACTGAAACTATGAATTCTGAAAGAGCTGCAGCATCTGAAACTGACCACAATGAACATTTGACAGAGAAACAGAACCACAGTGCTGCAGTTTCACAACCACAGTTTGTCTGAAATGGATTGGGATTGGCTCTGTACACTCAACACAGATGTTTTTTGGTAATTTTTTTTATCAATTACTTGAAATTCTAGAGGACCTCATTTGAATTCCACGCGACCCCACGTGGGGTCCTGACCCCAAGGTTGAAAAACCCTGCATTAGTCTGTCTGTGCCTCTGCACCTGAATCACTTCACAGTGAACACCTTCGGAGATGACTCCATCAGAAACACAGTCCACTTGTTTACAGAACAAACCCAAACATCATATTACCAAGTGCATTGTAGGAATGACGACCATGCGAAAGTGGTTTCTCACAGATTCTGGTAGAAAATTATCCAAATGGTTCTGAGGTAAACTTCAGTCCACCAGGGCTGTTTTATAGAATGAGTCTAGTCGGTGGATGGAGGTAAAGGACACATGTGGGTTCAACTTCACCAACAGACAAACTGAACCTGCAGGGAACTCATATTCCCACAATGCACTTTGTGACAAAATTTCCAAAAAGGCCTGAGTGATGTTTGGATTTGTTCTGTAAACAAGTAGACTGTGTTTATGATGGAGTCATGTATGAAGTTGTTCAGTGTGTAGGAAGTGATTCAGGTGCAGAAACACAGACAGACTAATGCACAGGTGTCAAACATGCGGCCCGGGGGCCAAAACTGGCCCACCAAAGGGTCCAATCCAGCTCATGGGATGAATGTGTGAAATGCAAAAATTATACTGAATATATTAACGATCAAGGATGTAAAAATCATTTTAGGTCAATTCAACCCAAAGTGGGTCAGAACCAGTAAAATACTATCATAATAACCTTTAAATAATGCAAAACACATTTTTTTCTCTTTTAGTGTAAAAAAAGTCAAATACACAAAAATGTTTACATTTAGACTAGCCCTTTTATAAAAAATGTGGACAACCAGAAAGGTCTTAAGAGAAGTATGTGGAATTTTAATAATATTCTAGCTGTTGTTTAAATGTTTGGTGCATTTGTGCACACTGTGATCTATAAATTATAATGTACATGTGTAAATGATAAACTGAGGCATAATATTGTTAAAATTACACTTATTTTTCTTTAGAATTTTCAGGTTATTCATATTTGTTCATGTTATATTTGAGTACAGTTTGTAGATGGTAAACATTTTCATTATGGAATTTGACTTTTTTTTCACTCAATAACAGAGAATACTTTAGAGTTTACATTATTTAGAAGTTTTTATCCTGTTATTTATATTATTTTACAGGTCCGGCCCACTTCAGATCATATTAGGCTGTATGTGGCCCCTGAACTAAAATGAGTCTGACACTGGACTAATGGATTAGAGATAATTAGGATCTGACTGGAGTTGGACACATTTGAACAAACATTTGGGATCAAAGGCAGGCGCTGCTTTAACGTCCCTGCTTTAAAAAGGTCCCGACATCACAAAAACACCAGACGGAGCCAGTCCAGAACTGGAGTCTTCAGGTCCAGCCGACAGCCTCAGAACTCAGACCCAAATCTAATAAAGCTGATAAAAATGAAGGGTCTAATTGGTGGGAACTGCCAGTGGTCACGTCGGAGGATGCAGTGGTGATTTCTGAGTGACCTCAATCTAAAAACGACTTCCACCAGATAACAGCGCTGCTTCGCTCCGCTAATGTTTCCCTCCGAGTCCGCAGACATTTGGACTACATTTAAGACTGATACCGACGCTGGGGGGAAACGCCGTTATCAGAGGGCGTGTCTGTCGGATCCAGGCTCGTATCGATGTCACGCTCTCACACAATCAGTCACCTCGCAATTACAGATAAGACGAGCAGAGCGAAAAGGACAAACAGCTCCGGCTGTTTGGAAAAACACACGCAGAGCTTTATTTACCTCTGAGACAAAGTCCAACGGCTCAGACGCATAGTTCCTGTTTATACAAAACACAGCAGAACTCCACCGATCACACTGAACATTAGACCATCACAAAAAACCAACAACAGCAGCAGTTTAAATAAAGGGTCTGGACAAGGGTATTATTTCAGTTTTCGTTATTTTAGGGATACTACAGAAAAAAAACACTAAATCTAAGTCTTTACTTGCATTTTTATACTAATTCAACTTTGTCTGAGCTGAAAATACAAACAAAATGATCAGTAATGCGTGTATTTTTTACAGAAATCACAATACTGTCTATAATAATAATAATTGCAGTGTGTTTTAGTTTCATTCTTCTAGTTTTACTGATGGAAATAGACAATGTAACATGTAATATTTATATACTGTATCTAGTTGTCAGTGTTTTTCAATTTTTCATGTATAAACACCGTAAAACAAACCAAAACAGAAACAAGAAAAGAGATATTTAAAAACTAATAAAAGCAGAAGAATATGGCAGTATTACACTTAGCAGATGGAGATAATATGAAAAAAAAACAAAACAAAACACTAAACCTCAATCTTTTCTTATGTTTTTGTATTTTTTTTTAATACTTATTCAAGTTTGTTTGAGCTGAAAATAGAAAGAAAATTATCAGTAATATGTGTATTTTAAACAGAAATTGGAATATTGTCTGTAGTAATAATCTGAGTGTGTTGTCGTTTCAGTCATTTATTGATGGAAATGAACAGCTGTCCCACTGTCACTGAATGAAACATCATCTTACATGAAAATGACCGAACCACAGTAAGTGTCATTACCTTCATTCAACTCTGTTTGTCCAGCAGGTGAAGGTTCGACTCACCTGGAGTGAACGCTCTGTGAAACTGGTGGATGTCTTCTCCTCTCAGCTCCTCAGCGATGAGACCGATCTTCTGCCTGACTCCGTCCAGCTTCACGTCTGCTTCGTTCAGGATGTCTTCAGCATCGGGGACGCTGACAACAGGTAAAAAAACAGAGTCAGAGTGAAGGACCCTCTATCTGCAGCATTTACAAAAAACATAGTTAATACACAACAGACAGAATGAGAGGAGAATCACATTTAAAAAAAAACACAAGTATTGAAACATTTAATAAAAAAGAAAAACGACCAAAAACACCTAACAGGACATGAACTCTTCCATAAAATGCTCCGTACCTGGTTACTCTGTGCAGAAGGAAAATGGTCCTTTTGCTTTCGATGGTGACGTCTCGACTGATCTTCACCAGACGCTCATATTTGTCATGTTTGGTGTCAAGTTCTTGCTGGAAAACTGGAAATAAAAAATCAGTTAAAGATGCTGAAAAGTGTTTCCCTTCCTCCCTTCCCTCTGCTGAGGATGCAGTTACCTTTAAAGGCAGCGATGACGGGTGAAGTCTGGCTCGCATCATGGTCCTGAACGGTGTCATGGTTCCTCCGAGAACCTCCGTCACCTGATGGAGGGTCAGACAGTGGTGTTAGAACTCACAACCTCGACTTCTGCAGTCACAGGGAAAACAACCTTACATATTTATGATCATATTTAGGTTCAAATATCTGATATGAAGTGGGTGAGATACTTTCACCAATACATATGGAAAAAAATCTATTCCTCATCCTTTCTTTAATTGTCCTCCTGTTGATTCTAATGTTGAACTGACAATTATTATAATAATCATTCATCATGACGAGTTTAAAACCACTAAAAAAGAAAATGTCTTTTACATAGCTTTCATCTCTCATATTGCACTAATTTCTTAAATTTTATTGTGATGCTGTGAAAATATGTGTAAAGCATTTCATCTAAATACATATAAATGGACATAAAAGCTCTCAATCAACAACATTCCTGCACTTTAGGTATATTTTCATAATGACAGTCAATTTAGATTGTTTTATTTTTGTTTTATGTTTTATAAGTGACTGGCAAACACAAATAACCACCTGGTTTCTCCTTCAGGAGCCTTGAAAATTGACATTTATTGAGATAATTGTCCATATGAGTTTTTATCTTCACACTTTTCATCAACGGCTTTCTTCAAAAGGTGAATCAGAGAAACGTGTTGACTAATCGATATTAACCCATTAACTTTGGAGGTAAAAGGTTTTCTTAGCTTGTAATGTCGCATTACACCTTATTCTGTTTATCTTGGTGTGTTTTGACGGTGAACTGTGGGAATAATTATGTGAAGCTTTCGTGCATCATTTTTAGCCCAAATAACGGAGGAAAAGGAGAGTGCAGGTTTGAAAAGAAGCCTAATAATGAACACATCTACCCGTCTGTTGATTCATGTGTAAACCATGCTGTGTTAATTAAAGTGGGTTAATGACATGCTAACATCTAAACAGACAACACCGGAGACTTCAGCACTGAACCTACCGTCTCGTCTATTCATGACTGATCTGAGGAGATGTCTTTAACCACCTTGAACTGTTTTAGACCTGGTTACGAGCAGCCGTTTGGTCAGTTAGTCAGTGTTGACATGAGCTCCGATGCTAGCCGGCTGGATAACGTCTGCAGACGCTAGCTTAGCTTAGCTCAATAGCTGTAGCTCGTCTAACACACAATGAACTACTAGGTTAACTGTAAATAGTCAACAAGGTGACAACAGTTGTATTTTTAGTGTCATGCATTAACGCAGGCTAACACTCGCCGCGTTTATTGCGCTGTTTAGTCGTAGAGGATGTTAGCACCATCTGAAGCTAATAGCCGCTGCTCTGCTACACAACACAGCGCGACAGGTCCGCCATTTTGGATTGGAAGCGGTTGTCAAAAAGAGCCGCAGATTCGACACTATTTCTAAACTCTCTGTTTGGACTCTTAGTCACTGCTCTTTAATCTGTAGTGATAACAAAAGAAAGATGTTTGTCTGCTCTGTGGTTAAACCATTGTGTATAAGCAGAGTTACATCTCCGCCATGTTGGACAGACAACTGGTGTCGAAAAAGCTTCGGAGGTTTGACGTTTTACTTGTTCACTCTTTGAGAATATAAAAGTGCATCATGGGATATGTAGTACAAGGTAAAAAGAATACAGATTTAGGTTTCTTTTAAAGAAAATGTAACTCATTTCTATTGGAAAGCACACTAAAGTCATTTTGTACCCACTCATTATATGTATAAGTATAATTTGTAACGTAATTACATTGTTACTTCAATTTGTAACATATTGTATAACTTTCAATTTGAATCCATGTAATTATATGTCAGTAATTACCCTTATTTTAGCAATTAGGCTTTATTTAACTTAAAATTGGCAAATACATTTTTTTAAAGTTTAGTTATTTTGAGGTATTCAATCAAAATCTACAGATGTGTTTTCATCTTATGTTTTATGCCTCATACATCTTTTTCATCATTTTTTGTGTGTTTTTACAGATTTTAAATTGTTAATGACTAGTTTTGTCTTTTCAGTTGTTTTTGTCTTGTTTTTAGCTTACCGGCCGACAGGCCGTAAGCTATTGTCGTCATGTCGTCGTCGTTGTCATCTGTTGTCGTCATCTGTCGTTGTCCGTTACAAAAATTTCAATCGTCTTCTTCTCCGAAACTACAATTCTAATTAACTTCAAACTTGGTATACAGCTTCTTTATGATGATGTCAACAAAAGTTAGTGAAATTATTTGGATCCGGATCTGATTCTGGATTTGGTGCGACTTTGAAAAATTTCCCCATTATGAGTGATAGGAAGTGGATGGATGCAATAACTCAGTAAATATAAATGATATCCAGTGTAAATTTCTACAGTCCAGCCCTGATGGGGAGATGACCAAAACATAATGTCCACATGCTGATCAGGATCTTCTTCTGGATCCGGGAACTTATGGAAACTTTTACATGGGCTGTTCTGGAGAAAACATTTCAATCGTCTTCTTCCCCGAAACTCCAGTTCTGATTGACTTCAAACTTGGTATACAGCTTCTGTATGATGATGTCAACACAAGGTATTTAAATTATTTTGATCCGGATCTGATTCTGGATTTGGTGCAACTTTGAAAAATGTTCCCATTGTAAGAGATATGAAGTGGATTGAATCAGTAAGTATCAATGATATCAAGTTGGAATTTGAATTTTTGACAGATCTGATTGGAATATGACCAAAACATGGGCTATTTCTGTAATAGAATAAATACAAATAACTGGGTGATAATAAATGGCACCTGGATACATTTCCCAAAGCTTTTAATTTGGCCGGTAAGCTACAGGGCCACTGGTCCTATTTTTTATTTATGTCATTTTAGTCTCATTTTCTACTTGATCAGCCTTTAAACTTCACTTCTTGACCTTTTATTGTGATAATTACCTGTGTCTCCTGTTACTTCCACCTCTGGTTTTTACTGAAACATGATTATTAATGCATAAATAGGATCATATTTGTTCTTCAACCTTTAATGCAGACTCTAAGAAGAGTTTGTCTCATTGAATATAATAAATCTGATTGGTTTTTGTGGATATGTGACTGTAGATCAGTGCTGTGGCCAGCCCATGTGCAGAGCTGGGCCAGAAAAGACGCCTTCTCAGTTTGTCTGGTGTCATTTGTTGCTATTAAAGTATGTTTCATGCGTGGTTTCTTGATCAGATTACGTCCTCTTTCAGTAACCCCTCCTCCAGGGACTCCTGCAGACTGTGTACGTGCCATATGACTGGTGCCAACTTCAGCTTTGCCTCCACACAGCAACGGCTGTCACTCAAACCCAGCCTTTGCACCGACAGAACCTGCAGGAGGAACTCAGAGGACCAGGTTAATGTGAGGTTTGTGCTCCACAACATACAGTGGACATGTTGTCCAGGTCACAGATGAGCTCAGCCCCTCTGGTCTGCAGCCATGTGTGGAATAAAGCTCCTTTAAAGCGACTGATCAGGTCACAGTATCAGCAGGAAATGTTAATGTAAGATACTCTTTTGTTGTGTGAGAGGAATTCCACATATGCAGCAGGAATGAGGGCAAAACACACACACACACGGTGCCTTCAGGTGCTCACTCAAAACTCCGGAAAAAAAGTTACCCCAGAGTTGTTCTGAGACATTTCCTATAAAACAAACCTTGACATTTTCTAATATTTTTAACCTTAACAGTAGTAAAGAGCATCAGTGCAGAGAATAATCACATCAGACTTAAAGACTTCATATTTTTATTGTGTTTGGAGTGTGTGTTATGTTTTTATTTTACTACTGTGACAGCATTTTGTATCTTGCACAATCCATCAATCTTTATTTTTTTGCACCGTGATACTCTTACTCTTTGCACAGAGTACTCGCTTCATTTTATTTTACATTTTTATTTTTCTTTGCTTAGTTTACAGTTTATTTCCTTTATTGTGTTTTAGTTTAGTTTAACTTGTTTTAACTATACAGTTTATTTCATTTATTTCCTTTTAGTTTACATTAGTCATATGAAGGGAAGTCGCAAAGTAAGAATTTAATTACTCAGTACTGCTGTGTATATGACTACTACACTATATATCTACTGTACTATACTCTACTGTACTCTACTGTACTGTACTCTACTCTGTTCTACTCTACTGTACTATACTGTACTGTACTATACTGTACTGTACTATACTGTACTGTACTCTACCCTACTGTACTCTATTCTACTCTACTGTACTGTACTGTACTGTACTCTACTGTACTGTACTCTATTCTACTCTACTGTACTGTACTCTACTCTATTCTACTCTACTGTACTGTACTCTACTCTGTTCTACTCTACTGTACTATACTATACTGTACTGTACTCTACCCTACTGTACTCTACTGTACTGTACTCTATTCTACTCTACTGTACTATACTGTACTGTACTGTACTGTACTGTACTCTAAACTACTCTAAAACACACTATGGAACATTTACTCATGGGTTTTATCATGTGGTCGTTGTTAAACATTCTGTGATCCAGGAGGTTCTTAATCAGTCTGATCTGTTTGACTCAGGTGTCAAATCCACTGCTGACTCTTTTCTTTCTCACTAAAGGTGCAGTAGTTATCATGTCTCCACCTTCTGTCTTTACAGCTGATGTGGATTCCACAGATTTACTCATGACCTTCAACATAAACCAGATCGATCCCAGAGTCTCTTATATATGTTTAGGACTGTGTTGGACTTTTCCTTTTCCATGTTTTTCAGCTCAATCCTTCCACACGGAGTCGGTCTCTGTTTGTCCAGGTTTCTCAACTGGTGGGTCATGACCCAAAACAGGGTCGCAGATGTGTTCTTTTAGTTTGTTCTTTAAAAGCTGTTTTACTGGTTTTTACGGCTTTAAATACTATTGACGTCAGACTTTGATTTGAACTGTTTCCATGCTAAAAACTGGTTATTGTAAAACAAACAGGTTGAGGAAATCATTGCCTGCTGTTGGGAACCTTGCAAATAATTTGTTGTTTGGTTGATGTGTGTTTTTTTCCGCTGTCAATCAAATGCCACTAGAGATAATGAACATACTATGAACTTCATCTGAGCAGGAAGAAGGTGAAAAATGGAAACACTGGCCTTAAAAAGAACAGTTTGTGACCTTAAAAAGAACAGTGTCTGACCTTTAAAAGAACAGTTTGTGACCTTAAAAAGAACAGTGTCTGACCTTTAAAAGAACAGTTTGTGACCTTAAAAAGAACAGCATCTGAGGCAAAATATCACAACAATCAAACATAATCTTCTTAACCTGTTTGTTCTATGATGAGCTGTTTAACTATGGGAACAATCCAAATAAAAGTCTGACATAAATAGTAGTTGAAGCTATAAAAGGCAATAAAATAGTTCTGAATCCATGCAGCACTTTGAACACATCTATGACCCACCTGTTGATGAACCTGGTTTATGTTTCGCCTATGTCCAGATGAAACTTAAACCCCTGTTTGTATCCATGTATTTATGCTGTTGTCCATAAAGGTGGGTTGATATATTTCTACCTCTCCCATGAAATTCATTTATTTATTTATTTTGAGCAAATGAGTAAAACATTTTACAACACAAATGACCTTCATACAACAGTATTTGATCATGTAAATACACTAAACAGAATACATGCAAGTTCAATATTCCAAATTCATTCATTTACGCTCAAAAAACAGTGGGAAGAAGAAACCTTATTTAATCCCACCCCTATGAAATGACTATGACTGTGAGATTTTTTTCTAGATGAACAGTAACAGACTCCGTGAGTAATAATTTCATCAGTTCAAAGGTGATTAAATGGGAATAAAAGAGTAATGTGTCTGAAAGTGAATATATTCCGACTTTATGTACAACAGCGTCCAAACAGTCTCCGGTAATCATTGTATATTATTTCTGACACTTTATGCACCTTATATATACATATATCATACTGTTTATCATATATATTATACTCTTAATCATACATATGATACTGTTTATTATATATATATCAAACTGTTTTTTATATATATTATACTGTTTTTTAAATCTACTATACTGTTTGTCATATATCATACTGTTTATCTCTTACAATTTTGCACATTAACATCTCACTAATCTCAGGCAGTTTTGCACAATTACCCAGATGTTGCACCTTAAACATCTGGGTAATTGTCTGTTTTTTTTTTTCTCTTAGTAATAGGTGTTTATATTTTTCTTTAGCATGCCATTTTTAGACGCCTGTTTTGGGGGTTGTAATTACCTCCGCCAAGGAGGTTATGTTTTTGCCGGCGTTGGTTTGTTTGTCTGTCTGTCCGTGTGCAAGATAACTCAAAAAGTTATGGACGAATTTGGATGAAATTTTCAGGAAATGTTGTTACTGGCACAAGGAACAAATGATTAAATTTTAGTGGTGGTCGGGGTTGTAGGGGGCACTGATCTGCCTTGGCGGAGGTCTGCGCTCTCCGAGTGCTTTCTAGTTCCCCAGTTAAATTATTGTTTTTCACTTTTATACTTATCTTAAATGTTTGTGTCATTCAGTGTGGACGGCAGAGTAAGATTGTCATAGTACAGGGAAACGTTTTTCTACTGTACACATGACAATAAACGCTTCGAATCTTGAACGTCCAAGGGCTCCTGAAAGCATCACACTGAGGGAGGGGCGTGGTGCCTACGTCACGTCGGGGCGGGCGCTGGTACGCAGACGGCCGCGCGCACCGCCAGCGGCGCCATGCTCCACGGTCGGACCCTCAGCTAGCGGACAACATGTCTCCCGGAGCCCCGCAGCCAGCCCGCCGAGCCCGGCCCGGGAGCCGCGCCGGAGCCGCCTTCCACTGACCCAAGATGTGAAGACGGAGCGGGAGCGGAGGAATGGCCGGCTTTTGACTCTTACTCTTCGGTTTCGCGTGGCGCAGACCGCGGATCGTGTGTGAAGTTGTCGGTGACCGGACGGAGCAGCGGAATTAAAGGCGCACTGCGGCCGACGACGAAGCCGCCAACATGGAGAAGCCGCCGCAGAGCGACCTGGAGCGGGAGCGGCAGTACTGTGAACTGTGCGGGAAAATGGAGAACCTGCTGAAGTGCGGGAGGTGCCGGAGCTCCTTCTACTGCAGTAAGGAGCACCAGAAGCAGCACTGGAAGAAGCACAAGCTCATCTGTAAGGAGGCGGAGCGGCCCCCGGCCACCACCAGCACCGAGCCGCCCCCGCCTCCGCCACCGCCGCCGGCCAGCAACGACGAAGCGCCGGCAGATAAGACCCGGAGCTCCGAGCCCGGGGACGGCTCCGGCTCAGAGGCGCCCGGGTCCGGGGACGGGCCGGTTCTGGGTCCGGCGGAGGAGCGGTCCAACCCCGGGACGCCCAACGGACAGTCCAGCTCGTCCCCGCAGAAGCTGGCCATGGAGTACATAGTCCCGTGCATGGACAAGCACGGCATCTGCGTGGTGGACAACTTCCTGGGGGCGGAGGTGGGAGCGGGCGTCCTGGACAACGTCAAGGCCCTGCACAAAACCGGCAAGTTCACGGACGGACAGCTGGTGAGTCAGAAGAGCGACTCCAGCAAAGACATCCGAGGGGACAAGATCACCTGGATAGAGGGGCGGGAGTCCGGCTGCGACAAGATCCGCTTCCTCATGAGCCGCATGGACGACCTGATCCGGCACTGCAACGGCAAACTGGGCAACTATACCATCAACGGACGGACTAAGGTACGGACACAACAGACACACAACACAACAGACACACAACACAGTACACAACAGACACACAATAGACATACAACAGACACACACACACAACATAGGACACACAAGATACACAACAGACACATAACACACACAACATTGGACACACAACACAGTACACAACAGACAAACTGGGCAACTATACTATCAACAGATGGACTGACGTACAGACACACAACAGACACACAATAGACACACAACACAGAACACACACACACACACAACATAGGACACACAACAGACACACAAGATACACAACAGACACATAACACACAACATTGGACACACAACAGTACACAACAGCAAACTGGGCAACTATACTGTCAACGGACGGACCAAGGTACAGACACACAACAGTACACACAACACAACAGACACACAACACAGGATACACAACACAGGATACACAACAGTACACACAACACAGGACACACAACAGTACACAACACAACAGTAAACTGGGCAACTACACCATCAACGGACGGACCAAAGTACGGACACACAACAGATACACACAGACACACACAACAGACACACAACACAGTACACAACAGACAAACTGGGCAACTACACTATCAACGGACGGACTAAGGTGCAGACATACAACAGGACACACAACAGACACACAGCAGGAGACAACACAACACACTAAAGTGTGCAGGACTATGGACACACAACACATTCAAATACACACAACAAAACACAACAGTGAAAGTTTTACTGTTGAAGTTCAAAGTTTGTGTAAAAATAATCTGGTACTGGTTTAATATTATCAGTAGTAGTGGTGGGAGTATTAGTACTAGTAGTATTAATAATACTAGTAGTATTAGTAGTACTAGTAGTATTAGTAATACTAGAAGTATCAGTAGTACTAGTAGTATTTATATTAGTACTATTAGTAGTATTACTAGTATTACTTGTATTTATTAATTTTCAGTTGGTAAATTGTTGATTATTTAATCGTTTTTATTCTTTGTGATATTTTCAGGTTCGTTGAGTTGTTTTCTTTTAAATCATCGTGTGACTTTGATCCCAGCCTTTTCGGACATTTTGTGGTGCAGTGCATTGTGGGAATGACGACCAAGCGAAAGCAGTTTCTGACAGTTTCTGGTAGAAATCATTTACGGTGGATCCAGGTGGTTCTGAGGTAAAGGTCTCCAGTCCACCAGGGTTTGTTTTATAGAATGAGTCCAGTCGGTGGATGGAGGTAAAGGACACATGGGTTTAACTTCAATAGACAAACAAACTGAACCTGCACTGAACTCACATTCCCATAATGCACTTTGTGATAAAATTTCCGAAAAGACCAGAGTGACATTTGGGTTTGTTTTGTAAACAAGTGGACTGAGTTTATTTAAGGATGCAACGGTCTGGGTTCTGCACGGTTCTGTATGTACTGCAGTTCTTGAGTCACGGTTCATGGTTCGGTTCGGATTCAGAGCCCGTTTGTGCTCTGAAACAGACCTGGATCTGATGTAGAGACTTAAGAATCATCTATGTTCAGTTTACGTACGTAATGGTTCGTCTGTTTCTAACGTTGTCATGTGACACTGCCTTCGTACTTCCATTCGTCCTGTATATTGGAATGAACGTTTTTCAGTCAATCCACCAGAGGGCGCCACTCTGAATTAACCAGACTAAACAAATTTCACGAAGAAGAGGAAAGTTTAATGAGAAGAAGAAGAAAGTCATTGATAACAAATAAGGAGACGACAGAGGAGGTTTTACTAATGTCAATATTAATGTTAATGTTAAAGGCTAGTTGGAGTAGAAGGGCTGAGCTCTGCGTCTGACTCCAACCAATGACAGTAGAATTCCTTAAGTCCGTCATCTTACAAAGCTCCAATATAAAACATGATTTGTCCAGAACTGTCATTTGAAAATGACAAATGAGTCGTACGGTGGTACCGAACTGTGAGGGGTGTACCGTTTAGTACGACGTGTCCAACGTGTACCGTTGGACCCCCAGTGTTTGTGATGGAGTCATCTGTGAAAGTGTTCAGTGTGAGGGAAGGGATTCAGGTGCAGAACAACACAAACACTAATGGATTAGAGACAGTTAAAATATTATAAATATTTTAACCTTTTAAATGCCATTTTTGTAATGGAAACACTATATTTTTGGATGTAAAAAAAAAACTGAAAAAACTTTTTTTTTTTTAAATATTCTACATAAAAGTTGTATTTGTTTTTTTTTTCCATTCTGTCATCTGTCAGTGATTCACACCAACACTGGTTCATATTATTATTTTTGGTTCGAGGTCAAATGTTAAATGTGTCAGTGTGTATTTTGTACTCACTTGGTAGAAGGGTGTTAGTGTAGGAATTTAACACTGTTTATTATGGGATGGTTTTAGTGGATGGATCAGAATTTAAAATATCAGACAAAAATGAACAGCTGTTGAATTCTGACCTAAAACAAATTGTGAAAAATAATCTGATCTTTAATAACAGGAAGTGTGCAGTGTGTTTAATATGTTGACCTGGACACCAGAGGGTTAAAGTGTGTTTAATATAATCACCTGGACACCAGAGGGTTAATAATAAGATAAAACTGATTATTGATCCCACACTTTGGAAATTCAGTTACAGCAACATCTGTGATATTAACAGTCAAATAATATTTAATGCTGGTGTTCAGATCAGAAAGTAAAACGACTACATAAAGTATAAAGACAGGAGGCATCGGTGTGAGTCCGAGTCCGTCCTGACCTTTGACCTCTGACCTCTGCAGACGGTTCTGCTTGGTCTGCTCCATGTCAGATCCACACGTAGGTTTTTGGTTGTTTTGTTTTCGTGGTCGGAGGCGACGTTGGAAACCGTGGGCGGCTCTGAAGAAATGACTCAGACCATGGTTTTAAACTGATTCACTGAAACTCAACAGTGCTTTTACACATTATTGTGATTATTCCAGAGGTGGAAGTCACTGATCTGACATTCATCCACTGGGTTAAACAGGTGTTTGTTCGTCTGCTGTCGTTAGGTTTAACAGTCGATGGGATTCCATCTGTTCACATCTGCATCACAGTCAGAATACTTTAGTCATCCCAGAGGAAATTATGGGGTGTTTAAGCCGCTCCATTCAAGTAGAATAAAGAGGAGCAGGAAGCAAATGATCAATACAACAGAAAAAGAAAAAAAAAAACATTTATAAAGCTCTAAATATACAAATATATAACCAAATATATGTATTAAAACATTCTAGTAAGGCACAATTTGTACAATATGTACTGGGCAATATATGATGTTTAAGAAATATATATAATAAGTGTACAAAAATATAGTTGTGTTTAATTATAATTATGAGGTAGAATTAATCTACTTGACATTGAAATGGATCAGATCCAGAACAGGCTGATTATAGTGGAATCAGATTCAACAGGTTTATTTGTAGAAAACACTCACATTATTACTGACACCAGTCTATTCTCATTGACTCTGAGGTGAACGTATGGACATTTAATGAAGAGCAGGTTTTAATCCAGAACACACGCTTTAAATGTTCTGTTTTAAATATTCCGTCTTAAATGTTCTGTTTTAAATGTTCCGTTTTAAATGAACTCAGGTATTTTTATCCAGTCATAGTTTAATAAGTGACTGCTCAGGTGTTTGAACTGTCAACCCTCTGTCCTCCTTCTTCTGCTTCGGTTGCGTGTGACCTGTGTCTGACCTTCTAACCAGATCTGACCCCTGACCCCGCCCACCACCCACAGAGGCGACTGTCAGGCCCCTCCCCCTCCACTCAGCAGACGGCGAGCTGTTTATGGACACCACGGGAATCCAACATCCAGGAGGAGTCAGGTGTTTTTAAACTGATCAGAAACAAGTTTGGAACCAAAATATTCTGATCATTCTGATAATATTAGATCTGTGTTATTCTGACTAGATTATACTGTTTACATGATCAGTAATCTGATACTGACCTAGTATTTATGTATTTACTTGGTTTGAACAGTTCACATTAATGAACATCTGTTGTAAATATGACAGATTCAAGAGAAAATGTTCATTTGTATCTGGAGCCTCAAACACACAATTAAAACATACAAATAGAACAAAAGAACAACACAATAAAATTATACAACAAAAGAACAACGCAATAAAACATATAAAAGAACAACACAATAAAACATATAATAAAAGAACAACACAATAAAACATATAAAAGAATAGTGCGATAAAATGATACAATAAAAGAACAGCACAATAATACAATGCAATAAACAATGATATAAATGAACAACGTATTAACACAGTAAAAGAACAACGCAATAAAAGAACAATACGATAAAACAACAACGTGATAAACAATGCAAGAAAAGAACAACTGTATCAGTTTTATTGTGAATGTAAACAATTCATTAGAGGTTTTTACTAAATACCTCCTTAAAATCTGTACTCATTCAGGACCTGGACCTGGTTCCAGTCTGGTCCTGGTCTAGCCTACCTGTATGTTCTGAAGTCATATCCCATGGGGCCCGGTAGTAGGGGCGGAGCTTCTTCTCCGTGGTTAAATCCTGTATATTGGACGTTATATGACTTTTTTTTATGGTTGTTGTGATGCACTGACAGACACTAACAAGACCAGACCGGACCCATCTGGACCCCCATGGACCCATGTGGACTCTATCCACCTCCTATACATAGTCCAATGCTGTTTTTTGGGGCCTGGTTTGCGTCTCTGACCGCGACCACGTCTGCTTTCATAAGGAAGTTGACCGTTGACCTACATCTTAAGGCTCTATAGAGCAGGAAGTCCCATGATGCACTGGGAGTCCTGGAGCCGCTCTACGTTACGCTGTAGGCAGAGAAGGTTCCTTCCGCCGTCAGAACCAACATGGCAGCTCCACGCCACCGTCTTCCTGCGTATTGTTCAGCCGTCGCACAGGCAACACTCAGTGTAATTGGACACACACTCTGGTCTGCCTCAGGACCAGGGTCAGGACCAGGGTCCGTAAGAGGATTTACCTTAAAAACTGTTGGATGTTTAATGCAGAGGCCTGGTTTATGGTGGCCTGAGCTGGTCCTGGATCTGGTCCAAGGCCTGGTTTATGTGTTTACTATGCCACTGTGGTCTGAGCTGGTCCTGGATCTGGTCCGAGGCCTGGTTTATGTGTTTACTATGCCACTGTGGTCTGAGCTGGTCCTGGATCTGGTCCGAGGCCTGGTTTATGTGTTTACTATGCTACGGTGGTCTGAGCTGGTCCTGGATCTGGTCCGAGACCTGGTCTATGTGTTTACTATGCCACTGTGGTCTGAGCTGGTCCTGGATCTGGTCCGAGGCCTGGTTTATGTGTTTACTATGCCACTGTGGTCTGAGCTGGTCCTGGATCTGGTCCGAGGCCTGGTTTATGTGTTTACTATGCTACGGTGGTCTGAGCTGGTCCTGGATCTGGTCCGAGGCCTGGTTTATGTGTTTACTATGCTACGGTGGTCTGAGCTGGTCCTGGATCTGGTCCGAGACCTGGTTTATGTGTTTACTATGCCACTGTGGTCTGAGCTGGTCCTGGATCTGGTCCGAGGCCTGGTTTATGTGTTTACTATGCCACTGTGGTCTGAGCTGGTCCTGGATCTGGTCCGAGGCCTGGTTTATATGTTTACTATGCTACGACGGTCTGAGCTGGTCCTGGATCTGGTCCAAGACCAGCCCAAAGAAAGAGATGCTCTGTTTGTGATGGTTCACAGCTGGACAGACCAAGGCAGTGGGTTTACAAACCGGGACCCAGATCTGGACCAGGACCTGGGCCGGGACCTGGCCTACACCAGGACAAGGACCAGGACATTGAAAAACCAGACTCTAAAATGACTAAGAGGTTTTTATTAACCCTTAAAGACCCAAACATCCACTATCGACCATGTTTAACTGGAGAAAATGGACCATTTGAAGGAAAAATGAGGATAAAAAGTACAAAATGCTCATAAAATGAGAAAAAAAACTGGAAATGTGGCATAAAGGTGAATTAACAAATACTTAGTAATACTACAAAAATGATTTTAAAAATTACCAAATGATAAATAATGTGAGATGAAATAAGCAAAAAATTGACTAAAATGATGAAAAACTAAATAAAGTCAGCAACAAAATGAACAGAATTGAAGAAAAATTTAAAAATGGGCAATAAAATGAACAAAAACAAATAAAAATACCAAGAAAAATGAACAAAATTGATAAAAATAAATTTAAAAAAAACTCTAAAGAGAGCAATTATTATTATTATTACTACTAATAATAATCATAATAATAAACATAAACATGTATTCATTAATTAGATAATCATCAGGTTAATGGACAGTGAAGGTCGTTGTTTCCTGCAGTCGGTATCGGAGTTTCCCAGGTGTAGTGAATGCCTCATTCAAACATAAACCATCCTAAATGTCAGTCTTCGTCAATGAAGTCCTTCTGAGACGTTAACTCTGTTTCGTGTTGGTTCTGATGTTCTGATCGGGTCCATAGAACAGGTCATCCATGAACCAGAGGGTTGTCGGTTCAATTCCTGACCCTGAACTTCAGCTTTCACTGGTGTGTGAATGAAAGGGCTTTTCAGATCATATAGAATGAATCCATCAATCATTTATTAGTTAAAACCTCCAACAATAATTGGACTGATTATTGATTAGTGTCAGTAATTAAACTAATCATCAGTTAAACTCTACGTTTTCGCATTTCCTGGTTGGTCTGTGAATATTTCCTGGTTTCCGTCCTCATCTGTGACAGTATTGTCAGTATCTATGGGCTGTGAATCTACAGACTGATCCATCAGCGCTGATTGAACATGTTCTCATTTGTCGGTTTTTAGCCTTTTTTTTATGTTGTTTTTAATATAGTCAGTCATTTTCAGACCTTCATAAGCCTTCATGAAGTCAGTATTTTGGCTGAATACTGAGCTGATATCTGCAGATGAATTAATCGTGTTACATCCGACTTTACCAACGTTCAGTCGACGTGTGCTTTAAACTCTGATCGACATTCGGGTTCATTCATGTCACAGCTGTTTGTTCACTTTAAATGGACCGGAGTTCATTTCCTCCGATCGTACGCTTCATCTGTCGAGGTATGAGTGAACAGTGGAACTCATCTGGATCTGTTTCAGCTGAACCACATGCAGGAAGTGGACTACAACACAGGGCATTATGGGTAAACACAGCCTAAACCCACGCTGCATGTTTTATTTTCATGTGTTGGAAACAGAGGTCATCCTGCATTAACCCACAGATGAACCAGGTTTCTCCCTCAGTGTTTCTCTGTAATTGTTGATGCAGCGCCACCACAGGCCGGGAGGGGAATAACAATATTCACAAGGTTCAGTTCATTTGATAAAAACAGTGAAAGAAAACACAGACCACATGAATGGATCCTACTGAAACGCACTTTGCACTTCATGTTATAAAAGGTCAGATTATTTTTCACAATTTGGTTTAGGTCTGAATACAAAAAATGTTAATTCATGATTTTTCAAATTCTGACCCAGCCACTAAAATCAACAGATTGTAAATAGGCATGTAACGATTACCGGTATAACGATAAACCGTGGTAAAATTGGAGACGGTTAGTATTACAGTTTAAATTCTAATTATCATAATAACCGTGTTTGATTACCGCACTTTTAGGGGAAAAAACGCCTATGTAAATCTATGCTTTTATGTCAAATATTTGAGAATAGTCTTATTTTTTTTTTACAATTTTAATTTTATATACCTAATATGTGGAACCAATATTCACTTTTAAAGTCTTTGAAAAGATTCGTTAAGCATCTTCGTGTTATTTATGCAATAAAGTATATACATTTTTGAAATCGGATTTTTTTGTGTGTGTGTGTTTTCTGGCGTTTTGTGTTTATATAGTAGGTTAAAGTGAAAAAATAATTGAGGTTTTGCACATACGTCACATGATCATGTGGTTTTCTGTTTACAACACCATATTGGTAGACAAGCTTTCCTTGGATTGTGCGTGTTAAACGATGGACCTGCTAAACTCCTGTGTGCCGTTTATTCCTTAGCTTTCACCAAGTAAAGACCGCTCAGTTCCATTGGTGGCAGCGGTGGTTCTATTCTGCCGACTGCTGTTTATAGTTGTTACCGCGGTTAGCGTAGCTTCTCAGTATAGTTAGCCTGCATGTCTGTTACACTTAGCGGCGTGGAAAAAAAGAATTGTCATCATATGATGCAGACCCTTTTAAACCTACCAGAAGGGCTTCCCTGGCCTATCAGCCTATAGACGGAGAGTGATTGTGGATCTACCTGCTCCTTTTGCTGGCGATGGCAGCCAGAGTTTCCTTAGCTGGAAGTGGCAGTTGGAGCTACAGCGGGCGATGCCGATGAGTTCAGTGGGGAGCTGGTGAGAATACCCCCCACCCGTCTGTGCAAGTCTGCTTTTGTACTGTGGGACAGCCTTCCCCATGCGGTCAAGTCAAATTAAGCGGCTGTGAAAGAGAAGATGGGATGGGCTTTTGGACAGAGACAGTTAATGGACCGTTTTAGAGCTAACATATCGGCTCGTTCACCAGTTCCAAGGGAGAGCCTGGAGGTGTACGGCTGATGTGAGCCGGCTGGAGCTGGTACTCCTGTTTTTGCCTCCGAGCTGCCCGTGCATCACTGTTGTCAGTAAACATTGAAACTCATCTATCGCTGCGTTTTCACTACGTGGAACCGGCTCGACTCGACTCGGCTCGACTTGGGTACCAGATACTATTCCTGGAGACCGTTTCCATTACAGGGTACTACAGACTTTACAGTACCTGGACGTCATACCAATGCGGCGCATTACTTCCGTGTCGTCTGTTCAGAGTCGCTGATAAACTCGCTCGTTGCCTGTTGTCTCGTCAAGCTCATGCTGAATTTTTACGTCGGCCACCAATGACTGAATCTCCTGACTGAGTGGTGTAGTTTTGGGGGCTGTCATCATGTAGATTAACCTACCACTATATTTACTGTAAACTTCCGCATTTGTTTTTTGTAAAACGGCGGGTCACAGAGACAACTCTGACCAATCAGTGGTCACGTTTTAGTATCTGTTCCCCAGTCCTGGAACCTCGGCGGAGGTGATACCAAAAAACTAGTACTGGGTACCAGATTCCAGGTCCTTTTTCGTAATGGAAGTGCAAAAAAGTCGAGTTGAGTCGAACCGAGCCAGTACCACGTAGTGGAAACGCAGCATATGGTGCCTTTATCACAAGCAGACATACTCACAAATAACAAAACACGCAAACACGAGTCCAAAGAAAAACACGATATAAAGCAACAGTTCTGACTTTCTGGATCCAGATAGCGTGCCTACCAATATGGCGGTGTAAACAACAATCACATGACCAGTGACGTCAGCTGCAAGTCCTCAACAGACAGATGATACAGAGGAAATTGTGCTGAAAAATAAAAGATCCCAAACATGGGTATAGTAAACATTTGTTTATATAGTATATAAAGGCAAAATCAAAAGGACTGAAAAACGGACAAAATAGGCTCAGACCACTAAGGGTTAATATTTGAATGTTTCTGCAACAGAAGATACATTGTGCCAATTACTTTGTTTTTTTTTTTTTTTAAATACAACTTGGTTAAATTATTTCAGTGTGTGTATTAGTACTTTTTGAACATTTTGAGCACAATTTCAATAATACTGTGATAATAATGATAACCGTGATAATTTTGGACACAGTAACCGTGATATGAAATTTTCATCTCGTTACATCCCTAATTGTAAATAATGTTAAATCATGACACGAACACCCCTTTGAGTAAAAAATACACTTTGACACATTTTAGCATTTAACTACGACGCCGTATTAGGGCCACATAAGAAAATAAAAACACTTGTCACTACAAGAATAAAGTCTTAAAATATCGAGATAAAATCCGTAGAGAGAGAGACTTGGGGGGAGGGGGGGGCGGGGAGGGGGGAGAGACATGGATGCACAGCAGACTGAACTGGAACTGTTATAAACCAGAATAGTGGAAGGTATCAGGTTCTGACCCAGTGACAGGCTGTACCCGGGTCCATCAGACCTGCTGATTGGACCCATGGTGGACTCACCTGTAGAGGCCCCGCCCCCACCTGGTTCCACATGTGAATCCATCTAAACCTGTTTCCAGTTGCGTTTCCTGTTGGGTGGGGGGGGTGTGGGGTGTCTCCACGTGCCCCCCCTCATTGTTCACAGTAAAGAAGCAGCAGATTACAGTAGGTCATTGCTCTAAACATGGGTTTCCTCTGGAGGCAGCGTCGCCGTCCGTCAGATAAAGGGGTGAGCAGGCCCAGGCCGCCGCCCCCCGTTTCCCACAGTCCTTTGCTCGTGGAGGTCTGCGGCCCCTCTGTTTGTGTTGGGATAAGCATCTCCTCTGAAAGGACCGACCCCTCGCAGCGTCTGCTCTGACTGCCGCCCATTCACCGCCACACTCACCGTTTGACCCCGCTGTGACCTGATGGCGTTGCTATGGGCAACGCTGACCCAGTCAGATTCACCTGAGGATCCAGATTTACAGAATACACGATATGGACAAAAGTCTGTGGACATGTTGAACCCAGGTGTTTCTTTTCTAACAGGGGTCTGGGATCCAAAACAATAAAGACTAATGTCAGAATGTAGTTTTATATTATGGGATAGATATCAGTGCATTGGTTAGTTTGGGATAAACTGTTTTGAATCCAAAATCAGAGATGGTTTTAATTTAATTTCTCTTAGTATTGATTTTTTTTTTTTAAATTTTTATCCATGACTATGATTTTAAATGTTCTACCTCTAAATTTCCATAATATTTTTCCTGCTCTGACTGTAAATAATAATTTTCTTCCTCATCTAACCATCTACTTTCATCACATCTGACTGAGGAAGAAAAATCTACCATCAAACTTGAAGGAAATATTGATGTTTTTACTGTCAGATCCTCATGAACAGGAACATCTGACAGCTGTAGACATGATGTGTCCTAATATTTATGTCCATATAGTTCAGAACCATCACATTTAATCCACATCTCCCACTGAAGCTGATGGACTTCATCCAATATTTGACTGATTCTCCCTCTGGATGTTTCAGTTTTATCTGATAAACGGTGAAGCGTCGGCGTCCACGTCAGACTAAGCTGAAACGTGTACGACTTTAAACAAACACTGATGTGCGGAGTTAACATCCATGTTCTGTTTGTTTATGGTGCAGCAGAACAGAGCGTTAACCATGTGCTGGGCCTCGGCCAATCACAACATAGAGCAGTTGGGAGGGGGAGGAGTCGCAGATAAACCCCCTTCATACAGATCTGAGTACTTTCAAATAGAAATATGTATGGAATAAGTTTAACACAAAGACAATCGAATCTAAATTATAGGGCAGGAACTTTAACAGAATCTTACTCTAGATTTGGCCGAGGAGGTTTAAAAGTGAACAGTACGTTATGTTACTGAAAAAGTCCTGTTTCTTCAGTTTTTCTCTGTTTTTATATAATAACTTTTGAATTTACCCTGAACTTTAATGAACATCTACATGATCAGTGAATTAAATCTAAGAAAATACAAGATATATACTGAAAAATGCAAAATCTAGAGGATTATTTTTCTAATAAATGGTGATAAATCACTTAAAAAAAGGTTAAATGTAGAGAAACATTCATTTAGAATCAACTACACAAATAACTGTCTTCACCTCAGATTCATGTAAAAGTGTGAACGTCCCATGTTTGTTTATTTATTTATTATGTGTTGTAGTTTTTCAGATCTGGAAATTTTGAAAGTAAACTTCTGAAATTATACATTTTGATTTGTTTTATAGTTAAAAATTTACATTTTCTTGTGAGATCATTCTCAAACTCCTCCAGTCGTTCATGGAACACAGTAATAAGGTAAATTCAGATATAACCCCGAAACCATGTTTGTATGACATGATAGTCATACAGCATTAACGATCAGAGCTAGATGATGAAAATAACTACCCTTTTATTCTTTTAATGTTATTTATTTCTTATTTGTATCATGGAAATGGATCCCAAATGACTAAAACACATGACAATAATATGAATCTACATTAAAACACAACTATTCTGTGTGATGGAGTTCATTTGTTTAATTATTTTGAATGTAAAACCAAAAACAGTAAAGAAAAACTAAGAAAAAAACCCCAACATATTCAAAAACGAATGTGATGAAGTGCAGCTTATACCCCCCCCCCCCCCCCCCGTCTTTTTCTGCTGGAAACAAAGTCCCGTGAGCCACAGAATAAACTCATATATTTTACACATATCAAAAATAAACTGTCCAAGTCTACATACATGATATATTGTATATCATAGTTCATTATTCATAGTCATATAATATTATACGCATTAATTATATACTATTACATATAAATACATTATACAGTGATGTAACAACAACATAGGATAATTATATTTACATTGTATAATACGTACTATAATACATTATTTATAATCATACAATATATACACATTATTTATATTGTATAATAATACATTATATATAATAATACATTATATATTAATACATTCTCCAATTATTAAACAAGAACAAGAAATAAAACGATGTGAAAGACACAAGATGAAACTGAAGGTTCAGTTTAAATCTGATGAACTGAACAGATAAATATGAGTCATTGAATGTATTTTTATATAAATCTTTGTCCTTTTCTGTCTGATATAAACATAATCAGATGATCTGTGCTCGTGGATCGTTCAGGTCCAGGCTGATGTTGGGTTTGTTGTATTTTTCCTCCTTTTTTTTATGCAAATCCGTCTTTATTTTCGTCGTAACAGATGGATTCCTGTCGGTGGAAACGATCTGCTGGTGTTTATGTGGTTGTTGTGAACGTGACGTTGTCCTTTGAGGCCAAACTAAATGCTTCCGCAGCGCCGCGCCATGACCTCGGCTTCGCTCTCCTTCGCCGTCGGCTGTGGATGGCGGTCGGCTTCTGAAGTGGAGGCTGTGGAATGTAGACGAACGACAACGCGAGCGAGGTCACCTCCTAATGAGGCCGCCAGGAATGCGGAAGAGCAGCTGGTGGAGGGAAGAGGAAGCTCAGATAGGGTCAGGGGTCAGAGGTCAAGGTGGCGGCCGGGAAAAGCCTCCTCTGTGACGGCGGTGGAAACCATCTCAGGTCCGTTTCAGAATGTCTTCAGGTTCAGGTTGAGCAGCGCCATGTGTTTCAGACTCAGACAGTTTCATCAAATTTAACCCTTTAACACCCATTCAAACCACTGACAGATGGACAACATTTAATATAATATTATCCTGTTTATTTGACCTTTTTCAGTTTAAATCCTGTATTTTCTTATATTTAATTCACTTATCATGAAGATATTTATTCAAACTCAGAGTAAATTCAAAGGTTATTTTATCAAAACAGAGAAAAACTGAAGAAAAAGTGCCTTTTTCAGTCCGATCTGAACATAAACCCAGTGTGTCCATCCACTGTCATTGATCCAACTCCACTGGTTTTACTGGTGAATCAGTGTTGGAGAAGATGATTATTATTGTGCTTTTTTATTCGTTTTACATGTTATTTTATTTGTTGTTCAGTTTGTTACCTATTTCATATTTTCTTTGAATTTTGTTCAGTTTGTGGCTTATTACCTCCGCCAAGGAGGTTATGTTTTTGCCAGGGTTTGTTTGTTTGTTTGTCTGTTTGTTTGTGTGTCTGTCTGTTAGTGTGCAACATAACTCAAAAAGTTATGGACAGATTTGGAACAAATTTTCAGGGTTTGTTGGAAATGGGATAAGGAAGAAATGATTAAATTTTGGTGGTGATCGGGGGGGGGGGGGGGGGCACTGATCAGCCTTGGCGGAGGTCTGCGCTCTCCGAGTGCTTCTAGTTTTGTTGATGTTATTGTTTTGTTGATTTATTATTCATTTTTGTTCATTTCAATCATTCATTTGGCTGTTTTTTTTTTTCATTTTGTTGCTTATTTTATTCTGTTTTATTTCATGTTAATCAATTTTTTTGTGTATTTCTTTCACGTTATGTAATATTTGGTACATTTTTTATTTGCTTTTGTTCATTTTACCCAGTGTGTCCATTCACTGTCATTGGTCCAACTCCATGGGTTTTACTGCTGGATCAATGTTGTAGAAGATGACTGTGTTTCCATGGTAACCACAGAGCCTCTGAACGTCCAAATGGGTCATATCTGAGGACCATGAAAAGATGAAGAACTGTATTTTACTCCAATTATTGACATGGATTGATAGGATTAATGGATCAACAGGAATTAAATAGTTCAGTCAGGAGATGGTTTGGTTGATTGTGGATGTTTGGGTCGGTAAGGGTTAAAGGCCTTGAATGGTTTGATCAGACGTGGCGTCGTCGTCTGCTTATGTCAGGCCTTATGACCACATCACATGAATCAAACCAGGGCAGAACGACCTCAGAAAGACATTTACAGATATGGAGTCTGGAGGCAGTTCAGTATAGAACTGATGTTCTATTCTCCACAGTCCCTCATATCGTCACCTTCCTAAAATTATACCTGTTGATCCACTAATCCTATCAGTCCATGTCAATAATTGGTGTAAAATACAGTTCTTCATCTTCTCATGGTCATCAGATATGACCCATTTGGACGTTCAGAGGCTCCGTAGTTACCTTTGAAAACACAGTCATCTTCTACAACATTGATTCTCCAGTAAAACCTAAGGAGTTGGATCAGTGATAGTGAATGGACACACTGGGTTTATGTTCAATTAATAACAGATTGGACTGAAAAAGACACTGTTTATTCAGTTTTTTAAATTTTTTATTTTACCTTATTTAACCAGGAAGTCCCAAGTGTTCTTTTTGATAAAGTAACCTTTGAATTTATTCTGAGTTTTAATGAACACCTACATGATCAGTGAATTAAATATAAGAAAATACAGGTTTTACACTGAAAAATACAAAATTCATACGATAATTAGGGATGAGAATCGATAAGAATTTAATGATTCCGATTCCATTATCGATTTTGGTTATCGATCCGATTCCTTATCAATTCCTTATTGATTCTCATTGGGTGAGGGAATAAAAGAGTACAAACGGGTGTGCTTGCATTAACTGTCTTTTATATTTCCATCTGCAGAGAAAATATAACATATACAGTATGAACAAATAATAATAACAGATGACGCCGGGCCCGGTTCGGGGGGGGGGGGCAAAACTACAGGCTCTCTACTAATTCCTCTATTGCTGCATTTCTACTACGTGGAACCAGTTCGACTCTGCCCGTCTCCCGTTGTTGTTCACCTCATTTCCTTTCCCCTACCTTTGGAAACTTGTATTTGTGGGGGTACAACGTTTGTTGCCCGCACCAGAACTGGAACTGGGCCTGGATGACGGCCTGGTGTTCACTCTGCCCCTAGACTCACAAGTGCCACTAAGTAGAGAATCAAATGAATCACATGCTGTGGACAAATGTTTGAGCAGACTGGAGGGATTCCACCCTTTAGAAGAAATGGAAGCTTTGACAGTGTCCCAGTGGACCTGGTGTGGTCCTTTTGGACCTGGTGTGGTCCGTTTGGACCCAGTGTCGTCTTTTTAGACCATTTCTGCCTCAACACTGTGTTGTCTATGTTCTGACCAAAACAATGCAGTGTACGCATGACGTCATCACACAACGAAGGCGGAATTACGAAGCAGAATTGTTAAGCAGATAGGCAAACAATTCCAAGGAATCGAGCTACTGGGATGTGGTTCTTGATTCCCATCCCTAACGATAATTTTAGAATAAACGGTGGTATGTCTTTGGAAAGGTTGAATGTATAGAAAAATTCATCTGGAAGTCACTACAGAAATAGTTTTGTATTTTTATGGGTAAAGATGGAAAAACTAGACATTTCAGAAGTAGAACCTGTTCTCTCCTTTAGAACCAAATGGACTCCAGTGTCATTAGATAAAATGACGTTATAAGCAGATGTATTATCCTCGCTCAGTCCTGAAGGTAGCGCTGGTTCTAGACCCGGTTCTAGACCCGGTTCTAGACCTGGTTCTGGTACCAAAACCAAATGCATAATGTTTTTTTGAGGTGATAAGTTGTTTTTTTTTTTTTCTTTTAAACACTTTGTGGTGTTGGAGTAAATCCTGTTCGGACTCATTATCAAACCTTGATTTCCTGCAGTTGAAGTTTCTGTTGAGTTTAAGGAAATGAAAGGTGAAACTGCCCCCCCCTCCAATCCTCACACATCTGAATCCACATAAATACCCTCCTAGCGGCGTCTGTTTACCCATCCCTAGCCTTGCAGTGTGTGTGTGGGGGGGTGGGGGTGGTGATGGGGGGTTGGCCAACCTTCCTCACGCTCTGCACGTAGCACAACCATTAAAATACTGCTCCCTCTGGAGGGAGGCCAGGAGTCAAAGTTTACAGCAGTTCACTCCTCTTCTTCTGCAGCCCCACCCCTCCCGCTGTCTGTCGGTGCCCCCCGCCCCTGCCCCCCTCCTTCACAAACACCAGCTCTTACTGTCTTCCACTTTCTGACAGGAAGCCTTTTGTCAGTCGCCCCTCACCCGCTTTGATTCCCAGCAGCCCCTTCTTCTTCGGAACCCCGCCCTGTTGTTAAAATCGATAGTGTCAGATCACGAACCCCCACCCCACCCCTACGCCACCAAACCCCACCCCCCACCCATCTTTATTTTGGAGTTTTTGTTGTTTTTCTGCGTCAAAGGCCCCGATGCTGCACATTCCAGTGGTAACCTGCATCACTCTGAAGACGTGAGTCCAATGCGGACTGACGCAAATAACTGGGGGGGGGGGGTTGAGGTGGTGGTGTGTGTGTGTGTGTGTGGGGGGGGGGGTGCAGAATGTGTGATTTTAGAGGATTAGAAAGACTTCACACATCAGATTTGTGTAAAGATACCGTGGCGAGCGTCGGACTGTTTTCGCATACGAAGCCTGTAAAGTGTGACATGATATGAGTGCAGGAGTGGAGTCTGCGTTGGATGTTTATAATAATGTTGATACAAGTGTGTGGAAGAATGTGGTGGAACTTGCCCTCTGTTTGTCGTATCACTGCTGATGCATGAGGGTTAAATCTGACGCCTGTGGTTGTGTTTTCACCTAAACTCCCCTTTTATCTCCTCGCCATCACGTGTTAATCTGACCCATTTGGACCGGTGATAACTAGGGATCCTACTATATGATGCACGTTCTGTGTCCATCCGATCGATGTTGCAGCAGAGGAGGCGTTTGTACAGATTTTCCTCAGCCTTCACAGGCCTGATCGCCGCCAAACTCGCCAAATGAATAGAAACATTACCTGACTATCTACTGAGCACAATTTTATATCTGTATTCAAATGTTGTGTGGTTTGCTGGGAGATTTTAGCCTCTCATGCCATCGTACAATGGCACCACGGGTACAATGCCGCTAGTGTAAGAAAATATTGGTTCTGCAATATATCGCGATATATTCATTTCACAATACTGTATCAATATTAACAAGTACTGTTTCAATATTTTTAGGTATTTATTCAAATGCAGACATTGTGGAGGTTCATTTGTGTTTTTTTTTTTTTTATTGTTATTATTATTTAACACTCTTTTTCTTTTGTTGGGATTGAACTAAAATACTGTTCTAATGTTAGTTCTGAACTAAAAGAGTATGATTATTTGAACAGGATCTTAAACTGTAATGTCTGTAAAACATAATTTCAGTTTGGACACAGGAACATTTTATGATATAACATTAGATCCTGTTGTGATCAAATAAAAATGTGTCTAATATTTGTGCAGATTTATGGTGTAATTCAATTCTTCAAGGAAATAATCTTTCAGAAAAAAAGAAACAAACAAAAAATTGCCTTTTTAACAGTATCATGATATATCGTATTGTGATTTGTATCGTATCGCGTACACAGCCCTGGTGATAACAGCAGCAGCAGACACGAAGTACATCTGTGCTGGAGTTTGATCTAAACTCTGACAGTTTCCTTGTGTTTTCCTTTGGTTTGTGTGTGTTTAGTGTGTGTGTGATGCTTTGTGTTGTTGTATTTGTGCATCATTTCGGTCCATGTTATTCCAGTGTGTGTGTGTGTGTGTGTGTGTGTGTGTGTGAAGTAAACACTTGTCTACATGTTTGAACTGTTCATCCATCTGTGTCGCTGACCTGCTTCATTCAGTCACAGATTATGGATGCATTTATCCAACAGTTTTACTGTCAATCCAAATGTTTTTAACTCTGTCACTAAAGCATCTCAGTAGTAGTAGACTCGGTAGTTAGACCAGCAGATCACACATTTATACTAATTCTACACTGTCTGAAGCTAACGTTTCACAGAAACGGGCATCGTTGTCCTTGATCAGTATTAATATTTGTCTTAAACATAAAGATGTTTGCAAAGAAAAAACAATAAAAGCCCCAAATTTCCCTGTATGTAGATGATACTCTATTATATGAAACCCCCAAAAATCTAGTCCAGAAGCAGATGGTAGTCTATTTTATGTATACATAAGAAAACCACATATCAGCGATCTGAAAAAAAGAAATGTATTCATTCACTTTCATCAAAAACAACACATCACATAAACTGTGTAGGTTAAACTAAAACCATCACTAAAGAATCACTGCAGTAAACAGGTTCATGTAAAATACTGTAATAATCAGATAAATGGGATTTCAAAGTGAATTTTAATTAAATAGGACATTTTGATGGCACTCTTTCTAGGGGATTACATGATAAATTAACATAACTGACTATCTAAAATTATGTAAAGTAAATCAGACTCAGTAGTTGAATCTGTGAATTTCAAACTTACACTGGTTCTATACTGTCAGAAGGCGACACTTCACAGAAACAGGCATCATTGTCCTTTATCTGTATTTATGTCTTAGTCATAAAAACATTTGCAAAAAAAGACAATAAAACCCCCAAATATCCCTGTACGCAGATGATACTCTATTATTTAAAACCCCCAAATATCCCTATATGCAGATGATATTCTATTATAACCCCTCCCATATATCCCTATATGCAGATGATATTCTATTTTATATAAGAAAACCAAATATTAACATTTTAAACAATTTGAGAAAATGACATGTTTTTACGTCACTATTTCATCAAAAACAATACATTACCCAAACTGTGCAGGTTAAACTAAAACCAATGTAAGGGAATCACTGCAATAAACAGGTTCATGTAAACTACTGTAATAATATTAGAAACTCATTAAAATATGTTTAATTAAATAGGAAAGTTTGACAACCCTTTTTTGTTTTAGTTATGTGATAAATTAAGATCAGTCACTATTTAAAATTCAGAGAATTACCAGTAGAAATGAAGTAAAACCATTAGAAGTTTCAGGAAAATCAGGGAATTTAAACTTTAACGTAGAATCTGACATTTTGATTTAAAAAAATCAAGTTTTATCTGTATCTTTAAACATGAATTGACTGTAACTCCACATTTTAAACCTGGTATTTCATACACGTTACATTTATGTTTCCTTTTTCACTCCCGATGTTTGTCTAATTAAATTCAGAAAACACTGAAACTGTGTAATTAAAAGAACAGAGTCGACCTTAGGGTTTTCAGGAACTGAACTGGCTGCATTTTTGCATAATTCTGGATACGTTCTGAGCTGAATACTTCAGAAAATATACAGTCCTCCTGTTCTTTAAACAGTCGTGTACATTATATTCTCAGCCCATGTGTAAGTGTTGTCTGTAAATACTGTAGACCAGGGGTGTCAAACATGTGGTCCATGGGCCAAACCCGGCCCACCAAAGGGTTCAGTCCGGCCTGGGGGGCGAACTAGCAAAGTGCAAAAATTACACTGAAGATATTAACCCTTTTATGGTGTTAAACTGGTTTTAGTTCAGGTTCCACATACAGACCAATGTGATCTAAAGTCAAATAATAACACAATAACCTATAAATAAAGACTACAAATTTTCTTCTTGTTTTAATGTGATAAAATAATATTACATTATACCTAGAAATAATGACAGTCAACATTTTTTCTTTCTTTTTTTTTTTTTTAACAAACTATCCTTTAACAATAAAATAGGAATCAAGGGTTGTTAAACCTATGTTATGCCTATAAATAAAGACAACTTGTAAATTTTCTCCTGTTTTTGTGCAAAAAGTAACATTAAATTACGAAAATATTTACATGAACAAATGATCCTCTAACAATAAAATGTGAAAAATTGAAATGTCTCAAGAAAATTAAGTGCAATGTTAACAATATTCAACCTGTTATTAAATATTTTGTGCCTTTGTAGATCTGATCCATAATGCTCATGTAGAAATGATAAGTTGAGGCATAATATTGTTAAAATTGCACTTGATTTTCTTACGAAATTTCATTTTTTTTTCAGGTTATTCACATCTTTTTTGTGTGGATAGTTTGTAAATATGAATATTTTCATAATTTAATGTTTTGTTTGGGGTTTTTTTGCACTAAAACAAAGAGAAAAAATAGGAGTTGTCATTATTTATAAGTTACAATGTTGCCCCTGAACTAAAATGAGTTTGTCACCGCTGCTGTCCATAAAACAGAATATGACGGTGTGTGGTTTGAGCAGCTGTTTGTCCATGAATGAGTCGTTTTGAACCTAAACTAACAGTCTCCACTCCGTCAGACGCTCGTTACAGATTAAAGTGGGTTTTGTTGACGCTGTGTCGATGTTAAACAGATGTGTGGTGTTTGGGGGGGTTCTTCCGGGTCAGGTTTCGGGGTTAAACTGCCGTCGGATGGAGTCGTGTTTGAGGAAATAACGGCGTCTGTGGGAGTCCTCCTGGCGATGGACGAGTCCCCACTTGTGCGTCCTTTTCTCTGGAGACGTCGCGTTCAGTGCAAGTTTGTCGACTCCATGTTTACACCAGGGAGTTTACAGGAGCTCATAGGGGTTCAGTGCCAGCACCTAAGCAGATCATGCAGGTCTTCATGGAGCAGGAAAAGGCCAGGGGAAGTCCACGAGCAGCGCGATATCTCCGGTTTATTTCCTCGTTGGTTTAAAGTTTATAAAGAGGCGGCGGGCGACAGGGTCCATGTGCGAGCAGGTGAAACGTGGACAATAGAGTCTGAAGAACTGGATCATCTACATCCACATCACATGAAGAGCAGGGATGGTTCAGTTCAGGATCCACATGCAGACCAATATGAGCTAAAGAGGATCAGAACCAGGCAATTAAGAGCAGAATTAACAATAAATAATGACAGATACTAATGTTTGGCTTTGTTTCAGTGTCAAAAAATAACATTAACCCTTTGATGCATGAATTATGAGAACCTTACTCAAGTTTTTTTTTTTTTTTCATGAGTGTTTTTTTTTCCTCTTTAGGCGTGAAAAAAACAATGTAATAGAAATTTTTTTAATAAACCTATTTTTTATGGAGTTACAAAAATGTCCACTCAGCTGGACGCCATGCATTTAGTTTTTGAAGCAAAGAAACATGTATTTAAAACATAATAACATGAAATAAAAACATTTTAATGCGGCTAATCAGATGTTTTATCACATTTTTATCATACTGTATTTATTATTCACTTCATGGCGATAATATGCAAAAAAAACCTTTTTGTGTAAGACTGTTAATTACAGTCTAATAACAACTCGCAATTGATTTACACTCAAACATGTTACCGCAGATCAGGTTTATCAAGAACAGCAAAGTTACAGTAATGGTATGAATTGCCGTGTATGAGATGGTGGATAAGCGTCCACTGTGTTGGCTGATATGCAAATAAACAACAAAACCCATGAATATACAAGAGAACAGCTGTAGAATAGCTGTCCACTGTAGTGGCCACTATGCATGAAAGTGTTAAATTATGGAAATATTTACATTTAAAAGCTGTCCAAACAAAAAAAGATGTGACTAAACTGAAAGTAATGACATTTCTGGAGAAAAATAAGTGCAATTTATAACAATATTCTGCCTCAACTTATCATTTCTACATGTGTATTACAAATCAGATCTACAAAGACACAAAACATTCAATAATATTGGTACACTTCCACTGAATTTACTTTAGACAGTTCAAGTTGTTCATATTTGTTCAGGTTATTCATATTTTATTGTTAAAGGATAGTTAATAAATGTAAATATTTTCATAATTGAATGTTATTTGTTTGCATTAAAACAAAGAAAAAATGTGGAGTTGTCATTATTTATAGGTATAATGTAATATTATTTTATTACATTAAATCAAGAAGAAAATGTGCAGTCATTATTTATATGTTATTGTGTTATTATTTTACTTCAGATCATCTTGGTCTGAATGTGGAACCTGAACTACAACCAGTTTAATATCATTGACTGTCAGTATCTTCAGTGTCATTTTTCCACTTTGTAAATTTATCATGTGGGCCTGATTGGACCCTTTGGTGGGCCGGTTTTGGCCCACAGGCCCTATGTTTAATACCCCCGATGTAGGGTGAGATGAGTCCATAACGGAGCTCCGAAAGACCTGAATCTGAACCTGAACCTGGACCTGAACCTGAACCTCTAGACCACACTGCAAATTATTTGGTTCTTACCAAGATCTTCTTGAAGATGTTCTTACCAAACAAACAAATTTAGATTTAGAAGTGTTAGATAATTTATCTTGTTTTAAGAGTTAATGTCATATTTTAAGTGTTCAGCTTCACACTATAATCTTATTTCTAGATTTATGAATAAATGAATGAATGAATTTATTTTTGGTTTTACATCAATCACTGTACTTAGTACATTAATCGTAATAAACATAAAAATCAAAAAAGGAATAGGCTAGAAGCAAAAGCTTATTTTTTGCCTATTCTTTTCACCTAGTACACTGCATACATCAACTTAAATGTGTACAGCATCGAGCATTCACACCATAATAATAATAATTAAAAAAAAAAAAAAATCAACAACAAAAAGCATATCTGCCATCTCAATTCAATAGTTCTGAATAATTTTAAGCTTTAGGCCCTTTTTTCCTTTTTTTTTTTTTTTTTTTTGCTTTAAAGTTCGCCAAAGGAGTGAATAATTTAAATGCATCATAAGGTCCATTCCATAATTTCTCACCCACAATCCCAGTCCATCTAGACTTCACATTTGTCCTCACTTTAATCCACTCACACATATGAAAAACTCTGAAAAAACTTAATTCAAGAAATCTTGTCAAGTGAGTTGTTTTAGTACCTTTTTCCTCAGATTTAGTGTTTTTATTTAGTTTTTAGACACCCTTTTTTTGCAGTGCATGACCATCAGGGACTGGGATCAGGACCCTGTCATGGTTTTAAGACATTTTATTTTCACCCAAATTATTTATTAGAACCCAGACCAACTCTGAACCAGCAGGAGTCACTGATTTAATGGGTTCTTTTTAATTCCAGCTCATTCTAACCCTAACTTCAGTGCCCTCCACATCCACTGATATTTTAGACCCTGTTTTGGAGACAGTGGTTAGTCCTTGAACGCATCACCATCCGGGGGAGGTTCTTCTGAATAGAGTTTGCGTAGCGGGTTTCATTTGATGAGTTAAAAACCTTCAGACCGGTTTCATGTGAATCCAAACCACAGTCTGGTTAAGAAGAACCGAAACTTGATAGATTTCCATTAAATCAGCATTTCCTGAAACTGAACTTATTCTGCTGTGATTATAAACAGACGGTAATTCTCAGAAATCACCACAGGTTCATCTTTTCCTTCTATTCCAGTGTGGAAAGTTTGTTTGCTGTTAATTTGTTATTATTAATAGTAGTATTATTACTACTACTTACATACATATATTAGTTATATATCGTTGTTACAACTACTATTACTATTATCACTTTCTTATAATAATAATTATTGTCCTATGATAATTAAAATGTATATAGTACATAATATAGTATACATAGTACTAGTAGTATAGTACATATAATATTATAGAATAGGTCTTTATTTTCACTGTTACAGGAACAATGAAAAGTCATTTAGTGTCAAACATTTAATGAGCAAGAAGAAAACATCACACAAAATACATAAAAATATAGACAATGTTCAAAAAGAACAAGATAAAACTATTAACCATACTCTTCTTACAGCTTGTTTCACCCTTTCTTCTGTTTTTGATAAGTTGTAATGTTTGTACAGTTGAATTTATTTTATTTTTGAGACTGAACCCACCACATTTCTTAATTTTCATTTATCCCTGATCAATGATGTGACACTGTCGACACAGGTGACTGATGTACAACAAAAATAATATAATAAATCAATTTGTTTTAGACTAAACACCAGGACTCGACCCACTTGCATCTGCTGCTGCTCTTATTATTTTAATGTCATTTAAACCTTTTCTATCGGTGATGGGGATTCTTTGTGGGTCTTTGTTTCTTTTTCATCAAACACATCATTTTTGTCGCTGTGACTTCGATGGGATGAATTTATTTGCTTTCGTACATATTTCCTGATCTTTTTCTTTCTCTCCAGGCGATGGTGGCGTGTTACCCAGGAAATGGGACAGGATACGTCCGCCATGTGGACAACCCCAACGGTGACGGACGCTGCGTCACGTGCATTTATTACCTAAATAAAGATTGGAACGCCAAGGTACGACAACCCCACATGTACTTGAATGTAGCATCACTGTCTGAATGTGTTTTCATTAGTTTTCTTCACTCGCATCCTGACAAACATCCAACCTGTTTGTCGTAAACGTTGGAGGAGGGGTTTTTTTTTATCTCATCGGTCGATAAGTGCGATAAAAACTTTAACAGATCGATGAGCTGTGGATGAGGCGTTGGTGTCGTTAGACATTCCTTCAGTCATCTTCTTCCCTGAAACTGCTGCTCAGGTTTATTTCTAATTTTAAATATATCTTCTTTGAGACAATGTCTACAAAGTTTGTTAGCAATTTTGAGAAATTTGTATTTTTGAGACATTTTTTAAATATTCTAAATGTTCCTTTCCTTCTAATCATCCATATTTTGTTGGTTTATAACATGTAAATTGTCACAGATGTAAATATAGTTCCTATTAGGGCTGCTCGATTATAGAAAAAAAAAATAATCACGATTATTTTAGCAATAATTGAAATCACGATTATTAAAAACGATTATTTGTTAACCTTAAAGTTGTTTATTTTTTTCTTGCAAAACAATGTAAAATATACTCTTTAAACATAAATAAAGCTTTTAACCACTAAAACAAAGTATTTTCACTTTTGTACGAAACAAAAAAATCTTTGAATGCAAATAAGTGTACTGTAAATTCAAGTCTGTTTCCTTTTGTAAATAAATAGTGCACTGGAATTAAACTGCTATAGACTTGCCATAGAACTGTAGCAATTTAAAAAAAAAAAAAAAAAGCTTGCGTAAAGTGCAAATTATAAATTCAAGTATGTTCAATGTAGTATGAAACATAGAAAATTCAGTGGCGTGCCGTGAGGTTTCAGTTCAGGCCTTCTGTATACATCAGCCATCTAGAATACGTACGTTAGGGTTATACGGGTTAGGGTTACGTTAATACGGGAGTTGCAGCGTAAAGAGATTCGGAAACTGAAGATTGCATTGCGGAAGAAGTTGTAGACGGAGTTGTTTTTATGTGTTTTAGTTTTTCATAAGATTATGATAAAGGTCGCAGTGGTTAAACTTCAGATGGTTACAAAGGTTTGTTGTGTTAGCGGTCGGTGCGGACACAACTACGAAACACTTTTTGCACGTGATGTGTTTTTGCTCTTCGTCTTCTTCATCAAACCCAAGTGATTCCATACAATTGAATTTGACTTGCCTTTTTTGTTTACCAAGCACTTCTGCTGTGATTCTCCTGCCGTTTTTCCAGACCGCTAGGTACAACTTTCCTCTTGGGGTGGACCTGCCGGCTAGCTGGCAGCTGTAGTTTAGAGGGGGGCGGGGCAGAGCAGCTCATGGGAGCTTGCGTGCACGTGAATTAAAACTCAAAATTAATAATCGTTTTTTCTCGATTACATAATTTTTGTAATTGTTGCGTGTAATAATCGAAATCGTAATTGAATTTCGATTAATTGCACAGCCCTAGTTCCTGTTGGTCATTGATAGAAGTCATATCTGATCTTTCATTTGGGTCCATGACCTTTGACCTTGAGTGACGTTGAAGGGTCACACTTAAGGTCACCAACATCTAGATTTCAATAATCATCTCTGAAACTACTGATCAGATTCATTTTTAATGTTATACGTATCTTCTTTGGGACCAATGTCTACAAAGTTTGTTCACAGTTTTCAGAAATTTTGATTTTAGATTTTTTTTTTTTTTTTTTTTTTTTTATTTTCTAAATATTCTAAATGCTCCTTTCCTTCTAATGGTCCATATGTTGATGTTTTATGACATGTAAATAGTTCCAGATATCAATCTAGTTCCTATTGATCACTGATCCCTCAGTTTCTTGTTCATTTTAATGCCTGGTACAGCTAAAGGTCCATTTGTTTGGACAAATATAATGATACCAACAAAAATAGCTCATAGTAGTTTAATTTCAGAGCTGATATCTATCCATTTAACATGTTTTTTTGATAAAAACCAAAATCACTTCAGTTCTTCCATCAATATCTATGCCATTGTACTGACAAAAGTAGTGCTTTTCGACATTTCATGTTTTCTTTTCTGTCTGTTTTAGTCACATGATACACAAAGGCGTTAGTCCAGTGTTTTTCAACTTTGGGGTCGCCTGGAGTTCAAATAAGGTCGCCTGAAATTTTTAGTAATTGATAAAAATAAAAAATAGAAACTGGCTAATATAAATCTGTGTTGAGTTGACAGAGCCAATCCCAAACTGTGGTTGTGAAACTGCAGCACTGTGGTTCTGTTTATCCTTCAAATGTTCACTGTGGTCAGTTTCAGATGCTGCAGCTCTTTCATAATTCATAGTTTCAGTTCTTGTTCGTTTAGTATTAATTGTCGTCCTTGTAAATCCAAGCTGTAATGACTGTACATATCCTGACCAAGGAAAATAAAATTCTCCTTTTGTGCAGTAATCTACACCTGGATTTACTGCCTCCATCCACAATAATATACATTATATAGACTAAATGTCCTCTAAAATTAACCTGGATTTGAAACAGAGGATAGAAAACTATTACAGGATCAAAAGCAAATTATTTTTAGGCCAAAAAAATTGTCTCTGATTCAAATGTCTGGGGTCGCCAGAAATTTGTGATGTTAAAATGGGGTCAACTACAAGCCAAAAAAGGTTGGAAACCACTGTGTTAGGACTGGATTACAGAACTATTGTTTTTGATGACTTTTGATGGTCTAATAATTATTACCTCCGCCAAGGAGGTTATGTTTTTGCCAGGGTTTGTTTGTTTGTTTGTTTGTCTGTCCGTTAGTGTGCAACATAACTCAAAAAGTTATGGACAGATTTTGATGAAATTTTCAGGGTTTGTTGGAAATGGGATAAGGAAGAAATGATTAAATTTTGGTGGTGATTGGGGGTGGGGGGGCCCACGGGGGGGCCCATTTTCAACAAACCCTGAAAATTTCATCAAAATCTGTCCATAACTTTTTGAGTTATGTTGCACACTAACGGACAGACAAACAGACAGACAAACAAACAAACCCTGGCAAAAACATAACCTCCTTGGCGTGGGGGGGGCCCACGGGGGGGGCCACTGATCAGCCTTGGTGGAGGTCTGCGCTCTCCGAGTGCTTCTAGTTTTTTCTGCGACTATATGGACTGTGATTGGATGAGTTGAGTTCTCCTCCAGTGAAAGTCCCGCCCACTTCTATAGTTAGATTGATGTGCATCCAGACCACAGGACTGGAACATAGAACAGAACCAAGACTGGAACATAGAACAGAACCAGGACTGGAACATAGGACAGAACCTGACACCCTCACACATTCAGCTGGTTCTGGACCACATAGAACATATGGGTCAGACTCAGGTACGTCGTTCATTCGTTCCTCATATGGATCTTGTGTGCGAGGCCGGTTCGTCTCCTCCTGTTTTACTTCGGCGCTGTAGCTGACGTGTCTGTACATGTCATCAGGCCACTCTCTTCATTTCTAATCCCATTAAAACGTTGGGATCCTGTTAATCCAGCCCCGCCCCCTTCAGGATGGGGACCGCCTCCTTGGAGACACGCCCTCCTGCAGGAAAAACCAAAGAATGCCCCAGAAACGCAGTACATGTATGATGGGTTTAAACTGTTCAGGTTAATTTTACTGGACATTATTTAACACAGTTTTATTCATCTGTGATGCATTAAACTCAGGATCTGCATCTTCATCACATCCTGCGTCAATTTAAAGAGGTTTTTACTCATAAATATCAAACTTTTCTTGTAAATTTACAGCTTTGTTGTCTTTTTTTGTAACTGCAGTGACTGTAATCTTAAATATTCCATTAAAACCTGCCTTTTTCTGACACAACATCATCATTTTCTAAGATGTTGAACTCACACAAAGGGAAAGATATGAGGTCAAACTGAGTTTGACCTCTGACCTTTGGCCACCAGACTCTTATTTGTATGTTTTTACCAAATACAGATGAAACCACATATAGATCTAAATTTTTCATGTTCATAGTCAGTTTAACCTGTTCCCTCTGCTTCAGTAGTGTTAATTTTCTCCTGTTTATCAAGTTCCAAAGCTTAGAACTGAAGAACCATGAGGACTAAATGAACCAGTGATGCCTCATCTAAGGAAAAAAACCCTCTAGATTCACAACGTTTACTTTATTAGTTTGTGGATAAAATACAACCTGAACTACATCAGGTTAAATTTAGCTGTAACAGTTTCTTCCCTTTAGTTTTTGTCAAAAAAATTTAAAAATAAGAATACAATTACTGATGGATTGGACCAGTCATGTGACTTCATGACACCAAGTAAGTCAAAGTCCCATTAAAGGTGGGGTAGGAGATCCTGGAGAAATGGTTCGAGCAGCTACATTCTGAAAATACACAACTGAAAAGTCCAAACCCCTTTGTTCAGACTTCCCCCTGAAGCCACGCCTCCAGAGTACTGGAACCCACAATGCTTGTTCCTGAGGGTTCAGAGCACAGAGCAGCATCAACTGCACCCCCCCAGCCTGTAAGCTCTGTGATTGGCTGATTGGTCTGCGGTTGCCTGGATACCCCCACTCCATGAGGAGGCGTGGCTCTGGAATGTTTAGGTTCCGATGGTCCAGTTATTTATGGCATGTTTTCAACAGGAGCCGTCGCTGAAACCCTCGGTCCAATAGAGTGGGTTTAAAACCGGTCCTAAAAGGTACCACTGACAGTACTGACTCTGAAGTATTAGTCCGGTATTAGTGAAGTATTAGTCAAACATTAGTCAAGTATTGGTGAAGTATTAGTCAAACATTAGTAAAGTATTAATCAAATATTAGTCAAGTGTTAGTGAAGTATTAGTCAAGCATTAGTACAATATTAATACAGTATTAGTGCAGTATTAGTACAATATTAGTACAGTATTGGGGAAGTATTAGTACAGTATTGGTGAAGTGTTAGTACAGTATTGGTGAAGTGTTAGTACAGTATTAGTACAGTGTAAGTGCAGTATTAGTACAGTGTTAGTACAGTATTGGTGAAGTGTTAGTACAGTATTAGTACAGTGTAAGTGCAGTATTAGTACAGTTAGTATTAGTACAGTATTAGTGAAGTATTAGTACAGTATTAGTACAGTATTGGTGCAATATTTATGCAGTACTAGCACAGTATTGGTACAGTATTAATGCAGTATTAGTGTAGTATTTACGCAGTATTGATGCAGTATTAGTATGGTATTAATGCAGTATTGGTCCAGTATTATTGCAGTTCTGGTGGTACTGTCCTCTGTCAGAACTCCGGGTCTGGACAAATGGAACCAGCTCCTCAACATTCAAACTGAAATAAAAGTTTAAAAAAACCAAAAACCTCAGATTTAGAGGAAAACCTGAACACATGGTTCAAACCAAACACATGAAAGTCAAAGTGGAAAAAGTGCATCAGTTTTTGTATTATTTCAACACCAGAGTTTGAACTCATTTAAATCAGTTTGAACCAGATCGGACCCTGCATCGTCACACACTTTTAACTGGATTTTCAGGTTTTTGTGCAGGTTTTACTGGTTCAAAGGGTTCGAGACGGTGATAAATGACATGTTTTTAGTGAAAATAATCCTCCAACCTGGAGCTGCAACGACTTAAGTTGTATTTAATGTGTAAATATTTGTACTAGTTTTATTATAAATGAAATGTCCAGATTATTGACACATGGACGCCCAAACCGGACCTGGACCCAGACCCAGGCCAGGACAGATCAGGGTTTATCTGAACCCACTAACATTACCTGCACAAAGGCGCCATCTTGAATACCCATAAACCCTTGGTGTTCCAATCATGTGATCAGTTCCACAAATATATACATAATTTACACCAAGAATTATTAAAAAAAAAAAACCCAACTGTTTACATAATTTACACAAATACAATGTTAATGAAACCAGATCCTGGTTCATATTAATATCAGGTATTTTAATTATGTATAAACACATAATTTTAATAACACAAAAATATTTCTGCACACTTATTTATGTATATTTGTTTTAATTATATTGATAATTTATTGTCTTGTACAAATTGCTGTTCTAATTGTGTTTTTATGGATATCTGGTGTATATGTAGAGCTTTATATATTTATGTTTTTTTTTGTTGTGTTGATCTATCAGATTTTTTTTTTAATGATTAGTTTTGTTGGTACTGATCTGATACCGATACTTTTTGTTATTACATTTAGATTTAAATTTGGAGTCATTATGTATAGATTCAGATTCTATTGTTGTTTTCTTTTATAATGTACTTAAACAATATTAGGTTTGATCCAAACTTTAATAGCTGTACTGGTGTTATTCCAGCTTAAACATACAAAATTAAACTAATATAGAAACTATAAAACAGGTTTATTTAATGTGTTTGTGTCTAAAGCCAGAATATGACCAAAGCTCTGCGTCTGCAGTGTTTTAAGGCTGATTCTGATTCTGTTGTTTAGAAGAATATAAACCTAAATGTGAAAAGCAGTAAAAGCCTTCAGAGTTTCCATAAACCACAGTGAACCTGTTCTTTAGACCTGAGGAGTTCCTCAGGGTTCATACAGGTATTTGAAAATCCTTGAAAATGCTTGAGTTTCAACGTTATTTTTTCAAGGTCTGGAAAGTACTTGTAATTCTAACTCTATGATGTGATTTATTTCTTTACTTTTAATATTAACTCAAGCCAAAGCTACTTAGAGGTGATACATTTAGAAAAATAAAACTTTATGTCATAAATTAAATTCCAGGTGTTCTCAGGTGGAATCCATGGTCCACTTTTATTTTAATCTGTGTCTCAGTGTGAGTGTGTCTGAAGAACACCAAGTGACTGTCCTTTTTTGGATAAAACTTTGTGTTCTCTTTTAGTTTATTATTAGTTTATTATGTCGTGGACAATAGGGCTGTGTATTGGCAAGAATCTGGCAATACGATACAAATCCCAGTACTTGGATCACGATACGATATATCATGATATATCATGATACTGTTAAAAAGGCTAATTTTTTGTTTGTTTCTTTTTTTAAATGATTATTTCCTGGAAGAATTGAATTACAGCAGAAATCTGCAAAAATACTAAACACATTTTTATTTGATCCCAACAGGATCTAATGTTATGTCACAAAATGTTCCTGTGTTCAAACTGAAATTGTGTTTTACAGACATTACAGTTTCAGATCTTGTTCAAATGTTCATATTCTATTAGTTCAGAACTAACATCAGAACAGTATTTTAGTCCCAATAAATAAACTACCATCTGCCTCTCAGACAGTAAAAAGTGCTTTTAGGATGCTTCAAATAACCATTATTTAATAAAACAGTGTTAAATAATAAATAAGATATAAACAATAAAGAAAATCAAAAATGAACCTCCGCCATATCTGCATTTGAATAAATACCTAAAAATATTGATACAGTACTTTTTAATATCGATACAGTATTGTGAAAGGAAATATCAATCAGCATCCATAACAGTAAAAAGGGCAGCTTTAGCTAACATGGCTAGTATCCTGCTGTAGTTTAATTTCTAAACTCTTTGCTGTTATCAAACATAATTTCAGGTGTTTATAGCATAATACAAGGTCCATCATTGTGATTAAAAGTGAAAATAATAATCCTCAGTATATGTATTCCTGCAGATGTGGATTTGACCCCGGTGATAATTAAGAGTGTAAGAAAATATCTGTTCTCCAATATATTGCAATATTTCATTTCGCAATACTGTATCAATATTAAAAAGTACAGTATCGATATTTTTAGGTATTTATTCAAATGTAGATATTGTGGAGGTTCATTTTTGTTGTGTTTTTTTTTTTTTTTTCTTTTTTTTTTTATATTTTATTTATTATTATTTAACATTCTTTTATTAAATAATGTTATTTCCTTTGTTGGGATTGTAAAAAAAATACTGTTCTGATGTTAGTTCTGAACTAATAGAATATGAACATTTGAACAGGATCTGAAACTGTAATGTCTGTAAAACACAATTTCAGTTTGAACACAGGAACATTTTGTGATATAACACTGGATCTTGTTCTGATCGAATATAAATGTCTTTAGTATTTGTGCAGATTTCTGGTGTAATTCAATTCTTCCAGGAAATAATCAATCAGAAAAAAAGAAACAAACAAAAATGTCTTTTTAACAGTATCATGATATATCGTGATATATCGTATCGTGATCCTAGTATTGTGATTTGTATCGTATCACCAGATTCTTGCTAATACACACCCTTACTACTGACTATATGTATTCCTGTAGATGTGGATTTGACCCCAGTGATAATGTGAAAATGACCCTTGAAAGTGCTTGAATTTGACCTTGAAAACTGTGTGTGAACCTCGTTATTGTTTCTCAGTGTAAATGCAGACGTCTGATCTTGTAGAAGTTGACTCTTTGTGGTTCCGTTCAGTCCGAACCCATGGTGGAACCGTCCCCTGTATCTGCCTCCGTCGTGCATACTTTCCATCTGTTTTCTAAACTGCTTATCTGCTGCAGCCGTACACGGAGCAGGAAGGCATCCCAGCATGCACTGGGCCAGAGGCAGGGACATGTGAGCGGCGTGTTGGAGCTGACATGAACACACAGACACGTCAGTGTGGCTTTAATGCATGAACAGACCTCAGACCGGTCTGGACCACGTGGACTCAGACCCACTGAGCTGGATCCTGTTTCAGTCTGAAACCAACGGATTAAGAGAAAAAACCCACCAGTCAGTTTATGTTTATGTTTATGTTTGGAGCGGAACTGTACGGACAGAAGCCTGTGGACACGGTGGAGTCAGGTGTTTGTTTTCTAACAGGGGTCTGGGATCCAAAACAATAAGGACTAATGTCAGAATAGAGTTTAATATTATGGGATGGAGGTCAGTGCATTGGTTAGTTTGGGTTAAAGTGTTATCTGTGTTTATAAAATGACTCACAGATGGTTTGGACTGAATTTCAACACTGATTTAAGTGTTTAAATGTTCTTCCTCTAAAATACTTCTCCTGCTCTGACTGTAAATAATAATTTTCTACCTCATCAAACACATCTAACCATCTACTGGCATCACATCTGACTGAGGAAGAAAAATCTACCATTAAACTTTAACGTGTCCCGATCTGTGGGCGTGTCCTGGTCTGTGACTGTCCTGGTCTGTGGGCGTGTCCTGGTCTGTGGGCATGTCCTGGTCTGTGGGCGTGTCCTGGTCTGTGGGCATGTCCTGGTCTGTGGGCGTGTCCTGGTCTGTGAGCGTGTCCTGGTCTGTGGGCATGTCCTGGTCTGTGACTGTCCTGGTCTGTGGGCGTGTCCTGGTCTGTGAGCGTGTCCTGGTCTGTGGGCGTGTCCTGGTCTGTGAGCGTGTCCTGGTCTGTGAGCGTGTCCTGGTCTGTGGGCATGTCCTGGTCTGTGGGCATGTCCTGGTCTGTGACTGTCCTGGTCTGTGGGCGTGTCCTGGTCTGTGGGCATGTCCTGGTCTGTGGGCGTGTCCTGGTCTGTGAGCGTGTCCTGGTCTGTGGGCATGTCCTGGTCTGTGGGCGTGTCCTGGTCTGTGGGCGTGTCCTGGTCTGTGACTGTCCTGGTCTGTGGGTGTGTCCTGGTCTGTGGGCATGTCCTGGTCTGTGAGCGTGTCCTGGTCTGTGGGCATGTCCTGGTCTGTGGGCGTGTCCTGGTCTGTGGGCATGTCCTGGTCTGTGGGCGTGTCCTGGTCTGTGGGCATGTCCTGGTCTGTGGGCATGTCCTGGTCTGTGGGCGTGTCCTGGTCTGTGGGCGTGTCCTGGTCTGTGGGCATGTCCTGGTCTGTGGGCGTGTCCTGGTCTGTGGGCGTGTCCTGGTCTGTGGGCGTGTCCTGGTCTGTGGGCGTGTCCTGGTCTGTGGGCGTGTCCTGGTCTGTGGGCGTGTCCTGGTCTGTGGGCGTCCCATGTGTCTTCCTGTGTGTCCACAGTCTGTCCTGTCTGAGGTTGAACAGGTCTGATTTGTTGAACATTCAAATCCTTTTTTCTCCGTCGTACAAACAGTGGATCCTGGTCTTTGTTTGACCTTTGACCTCGACTGTTGGACGTTATCGTGTGTCAAACATTGACAGACTGAAGCGTGTGTCTGTCAGAGGCAGAAATAAAACCTACAGCGCTGATAAAACAATCTAAAACAGGACTGTGTTTAGTTCAGGTTCCACATTAACGGGCAGAACACTGGGACAGTTTCACTGATTTATATGAAGACGCTACGTTTCTGTTGCGTTCAAGTGCTTTTGTTGTCATAATGAAATGAAAAATGACTGTAACACAATCTATTGTGACGTGAATTCATCGGATACAGTTTTTACAAATTGCATGCACGATGTATGAACAGCCTTGGCAGAGGTCGGTGCTCTCCCAGTGCTTTTCTAGTTTAATATAGTTGACTTGTATTTAGTTTTGACTTTTTTTTTCTCTAATTCAGTTAGTTTTAATTAGTTTTTTAGGCCGGTTTGCTAGTTTTGATTAGTTTTTTTTTTCCTAAAGGCTTAGTTTTAGTTTTGTCGTATCTAGGGATGTAACAATATGAAAATTTCATATCACAGTTATTGTGACCAAAGTTATCACGGTTATCATTATTATCACTGTATTATTGAAATTGTGCTCAAAATGTTCAAAAAGTACTGATACACACACTGAAATTATTTAACCAAGCTGTATTAAAAAAATAATAATAATACAATAAAACAAAAAAATCGGCACAATGTCCCTTCTGTTGCAGAAACATTCAAATATTAACCCTTAGTGGTCTGAGCCTATTTTGTCTGTTTTTCAGTCCTTTTGCTTTTGCCTTTATATACTATATAAACAAATGTTTACTATACCCATGTTTGGGATCTTTTTTTTCCAGCACAACTTCATCTATATCATCTGCCTATTATTTTTTTCACTTTAACCTACTGTATCAACACAAAAGGCCAGAAAACACACAAAAATATATATATAAAATTTGATTTGAAAAATGTATATAATTTATTGCATAAGCAACACAGATGCTTAACGAACCTTTTCAAAGACTTTAAAAGTGAATATTGGTTCCAAATATTAGGTACAGAAAATTAAAATTGTAATAAATTAAAACTATACTCAAATATTTGACATAAAAGCAGATCTTTACATTGGTGTTTTCTCCAGAAAAGTGTGGTAATCAAACACGGTTATCATGATAATTAGAATTTAAACTGTAATACTAACCGTCTGCAATTTTACCGCGGTTTATCATTATAACGGTAATCGTTACATCCGTAGTCGTATCTTTTCTCTTCTTCACCGTCATATTCAAATAAATCCCAGACAGGACTCTGCTGCTTTCTCCCAACTTTAGTCTCCATGTTTCCAGGTAGAGTTCGGACCAGAAGACGACTGGAAACCACAAGTGACGGACCGTCAAGTGTCGTATGGTGCCGCTAGATACAATTGCTAGAGCGAAAAAAAATCAATTTCGTATCAATCTGACATTGACAAAGACAAAAAAACGAAGGGAATTTTATCCTTAATTTTTATCCATTTTAATTAGTTTTGTAAACACACAATACAGTTTCAGTTAGTCGTTTTTTCTTTTAATTGTAGTTTTTATTTATTTCAGTTAACGAAAATGTTTTTTGAATTCTAGTTTTCATCATTTCGTTAGTTTTCATTAATGATAATAACCTTAGCCTGCACATGATACATTCACTTTGCAGGTTCTATCAGTGGAACATTTACAAATCTGTTGTATAAATGGACATAAACTAACATATATGTGGAAGAACACTTTATCACATACCTGAAAACATCAGCAAACCAGCACTTTGATCTGATCAAAATATGTAACATTTAGCACATTTAATGAGGCAGATAATTTCTACAAAAAAAAAAAAAAAAAAAAAAGGTAGACCAGTGTATTTTGCATGTATTGATGGTATTAGTGGATCAGCAGGTATTGGACGGTTCAGATCAGGACTTGGTTCTGGTCACCGGTAGGGCTGTGTATGGGCGAGAATTTGGTGGTACGATACAAAACACAATACTAGGATCGCGATATATCATGATACTGTTAAAAAGGCAAATTTTTTTTGTTTCTTTTTTATGATTATTTCCTTGAAGAATGGAATTACAGCAGAAATCTGCACAAATACTAAACACATTTATATTTGATCAGAACAGGATCTAATGCTATATCACAAAATGTTCCTGTGTTAAAATTGGAATTCTGTTTTACAGACATTAGTTTAAGATCCTGTTCAAATGTTCATATTCTATTAAGGAACTAACATTATTTAATAAAAGTGTTAAATAATAATAAATAAAATACAAACAAAAAACAAAAATGAACCTCCACAATACCTGCATTTGAATAAATACCTAAAAATATCGATATAATACTTTTTAATATCGATACAGTATTGTGAAATGAAATATTGCGATATATTGTAGAACCGATATTTTCTTGCAGCCCTAGTTCTCACCGGTGGATGTTTGGGTCTTTATGGGTGAATGAAAAACCCTTTGTCACCTTCTGCTGATACAGAAAATCCAACATAAACCAGATAAAGTGTTATGGTTCATCTTCCCCACAGCACCTGAAGGCAGCACGAGTCCTGGTCCGGGTCCTGGTAATCCCCCTCCCTCCCTCCGTCCCCCCATGCTGTCCGTCTGTCCGTCGGAGCGGCCGCGGCGCTGCTGGGTGAAGGGCGTGTGCGTCCAGTGTCGGCGTTGCGTGTGAACAGAAGGCCTATCATATCAGCTGTGTGCGAGTGGGAGCGCCACGCTTACAGCAATCTGCTTTTTCACTCTCCAGGTCCTTTATCCAGACGGAGCAGTTTTCCTGTGGCTTATTCTTCCGATCCGTCCACAGGAAGTCCGTCCCCCGCTGCTGCTTCCTATCCTCGCCGTTCAAGCCTTTTCCTCAACATTGTCCGCTGATAATTTAACAAAGCTCACACGCGGGATGCATTGGAGTGGATCTTTTAATACGAGTGGTCGCCGCTCGTTTCCGGTGGCGTGAACGCGTCGTGTCGATGAACGCGATAAAGAGTCCGATCCAGTCCAGGCGGGCCTTCCTGCCTCTGATGTGGTCCTCTGGTCTGTTTCTGCAGGAACACGGCGGCCTCCTGCGGATCTTCCCCGAGGGAAAGGCCCAGTTCGCCGATATTGAGCCCAAGTTCGACCGCCTGCTGCTGTTCTGGTCCGACAGACGGAACCCGCACGAGGTCCAGCCGGCGTTCGCCACCAGGTCAGAGCCCCTTCACACATGGTCCCGTTCAGACATGGTCCGATTCACACATGGTCCCGTTTACACATGGTCCTATTTATACATGATTCTGTTTACACATGGTCCAGTTAACGGTCCTGACCCGGTCCTGTCGGTTCTGTTCTTCAGGTATGCCATCACCGTGTGGTATTTCGACGCAGACGAACGAGCCCGAGCTAAAGAAAAGTATCTAACAGGTGAGTTTCACCTGAAAACCATCATGGTTCTGTTTTCCTTCAGTCACATTAATGAAGAATCTCAGATGCTCTTTAGTCCAGATCCACCAGAACCAACTGAACACATTCTGTCAACAGGAAAGAAAGAAAAGAAAGGAGTGAAACAGCTCAGACAAATAAACATATAGTTAATGATGTTAATGTTAATGAGTTTGATATGAATAAATTAAACCATCTTCTAATCCCTGATCCAGACCAGGGACTGAAACTAAAACCAGACTCAGGTTTATGTAAAACTTTCACTGTTTGAACATGAATGGATTTGACCCCATCAGAACCAGAACCTGAACCAGAACCTGGTCTGAAGGTTTGGACCAAACTTGTCTGTTCTGTTTTTCAGCAGCAGGAGAAAAAGGGGTGAAGGTGGAACTGGACAAACCGTCTGAAGCCAGCTAGTAGAGGCCTGGTCCTGGTCCCGGTCCCGGTCCTAGTCTTGGTCCCTGGACCTGACCCCCAGTCCTGGTCCTGGATGCAGGCCCGGCCCCTGTCCCAGCCCCGGCCTTGGCCCGGGTCCTGGTCCTGTTCCTGGAGTCCTGGACCGGTCCTAGGGTCTGGTCCCAGCCGTGGCCTTGGTTCTGCTCCCGGATCCCTGGGGTCCTCAGGCCCCGGGTCCTCGGATCCTGTTTCTGTCAGAGCCTGGGTTAGGGTTCGCCGGTCCCAGCCCCGGCCCTCGGACCCAGTCCTGATTCTGGTCCCAGCCCCGGTCCCGACCCTGGCTCCGGTCCTGTTCCTTGGACCTCAGTCCTCAGGTCCTGGTTTTGGCCCGGTCCTGGTCCCGGTCCTCGTTGTGCCATTAAGTGCTCTGCCTGAAGAAAGTGGCTTAAAGACTGTGTGTGTGCGTGCGCATGTGCGTGCGCGTGTGTGTGTGTGTGTGTGTGTTATTGCTGGAGTGGGCGGAGCCTCCATCAACCACGCGGCAGTGGGCGTGGGTTTCGTCCCAGTAGACCTTGAATGTCTCGTACTGAAAGGGATCGTGTGCGTCTTTACGTTTTCACAGACTCATGGACAGGAAGTGAGTGAGCGGGCCTGTTGCATTCTGGTCTTTGCAGTTAATTCCTTAAAGGTACAGTGTTCTGCATTTGCTTAACGTCTCATGCTTTTCACATGGAATCAGCTGTTATAAGCTACTGTTTGTGCTTGACTTTAATAACCTGAGGAATGACCTGAAATAAAAACAGCCCTTTTCTGACGCCGTGCGTGTGCCTTCATTCACACCTCCGCCTCCATCCTTTCTTTAATCTCACTCACTTATCTACGACGCTCCTCCGCCTCCGTGTGCAGGTGAACACCGCCCCCTGCAGGACGACGGCCGCAGTAACGCCCACAGTCACATGACACCAGAGTCACATGACCAGCAGTAAAACCATGTCAGCAGGATGTGCTGCGTTCAAGGCCGGGGAAACAGAAAAATGAGGAAATATGACACATTAAAACACAACAGAACAGATTTTAACCCCCCCCCCAACAGATATTGGTTTTGGTTCAGTTTGTTTGTTTGTTTACACTTTAGCAGCAAGACTGTTGGTTGAATTCATACCAAATTGTGGTTATAGATTACCAGTGACCCAGAATAGATGTGGTTACAGTTTGGGAAAAGTAGGTCAAAGTTCACTTTTTTTTTAGTGAATTTTTTAAATCCTTTTTTTTCTCCCATTTATGTATAATGGGCAAAATTTCAAATGTCTATAAAAACCTAAATTTTATATCAGTTTACTTCAAACTTGCCACATATAGAAACGGTTACAATTTGTGCGAGGGGCGGGGCTTGTGACTGGAACCACTTGTTATCGTTCAAACCCGCACAGATTCATCATTTTCACTCGTTCAGTTCTTCGTAAATGATTCATGTGATGATAATCTTCATCAGTCAGCGTCCATAATTAACATGATTTTTGTTTGTTAGAAAAAGTTGAACATAATGAATAAAGAAAATAGAAAAAAAAAAAAAAAAAAAACCACACCAACACAATCTTCCAACATATTGGATATATAATATATAATTTCTTTACAGATTTTTGGTCATGACTGAAAGCTGAAGGTGAGATGAAGGTAACGGTTTCATGGTTTAGTTCTATGGGGCCATTATTGTAGCAATATTATTTGCAAATGTGTGTGGAGAGTTGAGTGTCTGTATTTCTGTCTGTGCGCAGTCGGATTTGCAAATGTGTAAATGAATCTGTAAATGCGTGATGAGATTTGTGTGTCCGTTTCTCAAGCTGTCTGTGCGCAGTCGGAGTTGTGTGTTATGAGAAGCCGCTTGACTTGTAACCAGTGATTTGTCTGTATTTCTGGGTCTTGTAGTGAAAATACTTTGACTTTTCAAATCTGATTACACACACAAGTTGTTTTACACATTTGCAGATTGTTGTACAGACACACAAATCTCATCGTGCATTTACAGATTCATTTACACATTTGCAAATCCGACTGCGCACAGACAGAAATACAGACACTCAACTCTCCACACGCATTTGCAAATAATATTGCTACAATAATGGCCCCATATAGTTCTTTTATTATTAAGTATTTGATGAAATGCGTCAAAAGGCTCCGTTCACACTGCAGGTAAATGTGTCCATATGTGACCTGGATCTGATCTGTTAAAGACAGTCTGAACAGCACTAATCTGACCCAGACCACTGTCATATGTGGTCCTAAATCTGACCCAGACCACTGTCATATGTGGTCCTAAATCTGACCCAGACCACTGTCATATGTGGTCCTAAATCTGACCCAGACCACTGTCATATGTGGTCCTAAATCTGACCCAGACCACTGTCATATGTGGTCCTAAATCTGATACAGATCTGATATTTTCCAATGTGACTTCAGTCTGAACGTCCAGGTCGCATTTATCAACCTTTGTCATTGAACCACAACAAACGTCCCAGTTCTTTGTCCTCCATATTTCCTTCTGTAAACACAGTGTGTGTCTGTGGTCTCATATGCTATCAGGACCTCTTTAGTGCATGTGGGTCACTTCAGGACCACTTTAGTGCATGTGGGTCACTTCAGGGTCGCATTCAGTTCAGACTCAAAACTAATAGAAGTTGCATTTAATGTGGAATATGAATGAATGACACAAAAAAATCAGATTTCACCAAAAAATCTGAATCATGCATTAAGACCTGCTGTGTGAACGTAACTTTAATTGGTGATTTAATTCTTTTTATTTTTTCCTGTAAAACGACAAAATTTCAGTTCTTATTCAACATGTTGATGCTTTGTGGTTTTAAAGTCTTATTTTTGGCCAAAACATGAACAATACTAAACATTTCACAAATCTAAACACAATTATTAACTGTTGTAATAACAATAATTAAAAAAAAAAAAGTTAATATGTTGTCGAAATCTGATGCATAATCAAATGAAACAAACATAAAACCAACACATTTGGATGAAAATCTGACAAAATAAGCTCCAAAAATGAAATTATTTTTTAATCTGCAATTTTAATATAATGTTAAACTATTATAATAATTAGTTCCTGTGATAGAGTTAAAATAAAAACTAGAAATAATCTAAAGCTGACATTTTAACACCTTTACATGTTATTTTGATCAGTTATTTCAAACAGAAACGTTAATCATTTTACATCTGATGAGTTTCTGGTTTGAATCCTGTAAATGTATCATGTGTTTAATTCGACCATAAAGAGTCAGAAAATGTTACTGGACAGAACATTAAATTAAAACTGAAAACAGTAAGAAGTAAATGACCTTTGACCTGTTTTAGGTCAAAAACAAACACATTATTTGACCTTTTTGAAAACAGACTCAATTTTAGAAAAATATTCAAGAAAAAGTTGAGACAGTAAAATATTCACCATTCTGTAAAGTTTCCAGGTCCCTGATGATCCAGACCCATGTGGTTCCATCAGGTCTAGATGGTTCTGGTTCTGGATGTGGTCTGAGGGTTGTCCACAGTGGTCCAGACCCATGTGGTTCCATCAGGTCTAGGTGGTTCTGGTTCTGGATGGATGTGCTGTGGGACAGAGGTCCTTCTGGGGTAAACATACGTTGACCCGGTCCCGTCTCCATCTTCGACCTCCTCCATGTTCACACGACCCAGAATAAACACAAACCCGGTCCTCGTCTGGACCAGGATCCATGTAGTGTCTGAATCCAAGTCCAGTTAAAACCACCGTCGTTTATGTTAAAAACTCAGGTTTCACTTGAATATTTGACTCATTTTCTGTTTAGAACTTTAGAAATCATGTCATTTTGAACTTCAACAGTTCAGTCATATGAATTTTCTCCTGTTTTCTGCATAAAAATCATGTGTTAAAGACGTTTATTCAGTTTCTTTGAATAATTAACCTTTCAAATTCTTCACATTAAAAACAACATTGTAATAAATCAGTGCACAACACTGAATGTAACCAAATACCAAATATTACAAGAAAAATAATAACTATAAAAACAGTGGAAAAAAACAGGCAATTACACGTTAGAAAGAACTAAAAATAATAAAGTAGTAGTAAGTAATTGTTATAATACTATAATATGCATTATATATATATATATGTGTGTGTGTGTGTGTGTATAAAACATAAAGGACTTAAAATACAGAATCAAATAAACCACACATAGTTTCGTATGATCAGTGGATTTAAGGAGACATTATTATTATTATTATTATTATTATTATCATTATTATTATTATCATTATTATCATTATTATTATTATTATTATATTTACATTTATTCCATTTTTCTGGTTCATGTTATATTCATGCTATATTTGATGTTTTGTTTTTTTTCTGCTGGTGGATGAAGGTCTGAGCATAGATGGACCAGAGGGTCCGCGGCTTGGACCTCCACCGGACCCCCTTTTGGACCTCCACCGGACCCCCTTTTGGACCTCCACCGGACCCTGGTCCACCACAGGGTTAAAGGTGCCGCGTCATGCGTCAGCTGATGCGTAACGTCACGTGGTTGTGCACGGGGCGGGTCCGGACCGGACGGAGGTTCCTCTGCGGTTCTCCTCGGCTGGTCCCGCTCCAGGTCCCGCTCCTCCTCCTCCTGGTCATGCGTCCCGGTCTCCGTGCCTCCTCGGTTCTCCTCCTCCGCTCCTGAGCGCCTCCTCCTCGGCCCGTGTCCGGACCCGGTGGCCCATGGCGGCTCCTCCGGACCCCCCGGTCCCTCCTCCGGACCCCCCGGTTCCTCCGCCGACCCTGGGCCCGGCCGTGCGTCCGTTCGTGACCCTGGGTCTGACCGGGGTCTACACCGCCTTCTACGCGCTCCTCTTCCTGTTCGTGTACGCGCAGCTGTGGCTCGTGCTCCGGTACCGACACAAGCGCGTGAGTTTCCAGACCGGGTTCCTGTTCCTGTGCCTGGTCTGGGCCGCGCTCCGAACCCTGCTCTTCTCCTTCTACTTCCGGAACTCCAGGACCGTCAACAGCCTGGGTCCGGTTCCGTTCTGGAGCCTGTACTGTCTGCCGGTCTGCCTGCAGTTCTGGACCCTGAGCCTCATGAACCTCTACTGCGCACAGGTGGGTCCGGGACCGGGTCCGGGACCGGGTCTGGGACCAGGTCTGGGACCAGGTCTGGGAAGGCTCCGGGGTGGTCTGTATGAGTCCGGGAGTTCTGGTATGCATGGTCTTGGGGGATCTGATGTAGTCTACAGGGTCCTGGGGGGGGGTTGATGTGGTCTACAGGGTTCTAAGGGGGCCGGTGTGGTCTACATGGTCCTGGGGGTTCTGGTTTGGTCTACATGGTCCTGTTGGTCTGATGTGGTCTTCAGGGACCTGTAGGGTCTGATGTGGTCCATAGGGTCCTGGGGGTTCCAATGTGGTCTACAGGGTCCTGGGGGGTTGTGATGTGGTCTATATGGTCCTGGTGGGTTCTGATGTGGTCTATATGGTCCTGGTGGGTTCTGATGTGGTCTATATGGTCCTGGGAGGTCTGATGTGGTCTATATGGTCCTGCAGGGTTCTAATGGGGTCTACAGGGTCCTGGGGGTCTGATGTGGGCTACAGGGTCCTGGGAGGTCTGATGTGGTCTATATGGTCCTGCAGGGTTCTAATGGGGTCTACAGGGTCCTGGGGGTCTGATGTGGGCTACAGGGTCCTGGGGGGTTATGATGTGGTCTATATGGTCCTGGGGAGTCTGATGTAGTCTATATGGCCCTGGTGGGTTCTGATGGAGTCTACAGAGTCCTGGGGGTCTGATGTGGTCTACAGGGTCCTGGGGGGTTATGATGTGGTCTATATGGTCCTGGGAGGTCTGATGTGGTCTTCAGGGTCCTGGGGGGTTATGATGTGGTCTATATGGTCCTGGGAGGTCTGGTGTGGTCTACAGGGTCCTGGGGGTCTGATTTGGTCAATATGGTCCTGTTGGTCTGATGTGGTCTTCAGGGACCTGTAGGGTCTGATGTGGTCCATAGGGTCCTGGGGGTTCCAATGTGGTCTACAGTGTGGTTGCCGGGGTCGGCGGCTGCCTCCTGGTGCGGATGGCTCCCTGAGACAGCACCTCCTCTTTTACTTGTACATTTTTGTTCTGGTCTACCCGTGCTCAGTCAGTCTTCTTAAGTATGTGTGAGTTTGTGGGTTTGCATGTATATGTGTGTGTGTGTGGGTGTGGGTGTGGGGGGGGGGGGGGGCGGTACTGATTTTTAAACTGATATGTAAAGCACTTTGTGCTACAGTTTTTAATGTATGAAAAGTGCTATATAAATAAAGATTATTATTATTATTATTATTATTATTATTATTATTATTACAGGGTCCTGGGGGGGGGGTCTGATGTGTTCTACAGGGTCCTGGGGGGTTGTGATGTGGTCTATTTGGTCCTGGGGGGTCTGATGAGGTCTATATGGTCCTGGGAGGTCTGATGTGGTCTATATGGTCCTAGGGGGTTCTAATGGGGTCTACAGGGTCCTGGGGGGTTGTGATGTGGTCTGTATGGTCCTGGGGGGTTCTAATGAGGTCTACAGGGTCCTGGGGGTCTGATGTGGTCTACAGGGTCCTGGGGGGTTGTGATGTGGTCTATATGGTCCTGGGAGGTCTGATGTGGTCTATATGGTCCTGGGGGGTCTGATGGGGTCTATATGGTCCTGGTGGGTTCTGATGGGGTCTAGATGGTCCTGGTGGGTTCTGATGTGGTCTATATGGTCCTGGGGGTTCTGATGTGGTCTATATGGTCCTGGGGGGTCTGATGGGGTCTATATGGTCCTGGGGGTTCTGATGTGGTCTATATGGTCCTGGGAGGTCTGATGTGGTCTATATGGTCCTGCAGGGTTCTAATGGGGTCTACAGGGTCCTGGCGGTCTGATGTGGGCTACAGGGTCCTGGGGGGTTATGATGTGGTCTATATGGTCCTGGGGAGTCTGATGTAGTCTATATGGCCCTGGTGGGTTCTGATGGAGTCTACAGAGTCCTGGGGGTCTGATGTGGTCTACAGGGTCCTGGGGGGTTATGATGTGGTCTATATGGTCCTGGGAGGTCTGATGTGGTCTTCAGGGTCCTGGGGGGTTATGATGTGGTCTATATGGTCCTGGGAGGTCTGGTGTGGTCTACAGGGTCCTGGGGGTCTGATTTGGTCAATATGGTCCTGTTGGTCTGATGTGGTCTTCAGGGACCTGTAGGGTCTGATGTGGTCCATAGGGTCCTGGGGGTTCCAATGTGGTCTACAGTGTGGTTGCCGGGGTCGGCGGCTGCCTCCTGGTGCGGATGGCTCCCTGAGACAGCACCTCCTCTTTTACTTGTACATTTTTGTTCTGGTCTACCCGTGCTCAGTCAGTCTTCTTAAGTATGTGTGAGTTTGTGGGTTTGCATGTATATGTGTGTGTGTGTGGGTGTGGGGGGGGGGGGGGCGGTACTGATTTTTAAACTGATATGTAAAGCACTTTGTGCTACAGTTTTTAATGTATGAAAAGTGCTATATAAATAAAGATTATTATTATTATTATTATTATTATTATTATTATTATTATTATTATTATTACAGGGTCCTGGGGGGGGGTCTGATGTGTTCTACAGGGTCCTGGGGGGTTGTGATGTGGTCTATTTGGTCCTGGGGGGTCTGATGAGGTCTATATGGTCCTGGGAGGTCTGATGTGGTCTATATGGTCCTGGTGGGTTCTGATGGGGTCTATATGGCCCTGGTGGGTTCCGATGGGGTCTAGATGGTCCTGGTGGGTTCTGATGTGGTCTATATGGTCCTGGGGGTTCTGATGTGGTCTACAGGGTCCTGGGGGGTTCAGATGACAGTTGGCGGTCCCGTTGGTTCAGATAAATCCTGCTCTGTCTTCACTTTCTGCTGATTCTTTTTTATTTATTCATCTGATATTTTCATGTATAACTGAAGGTTCAACATCAGTTCTTGTTTGTTCCGTTTTTTTTGTGGTCTCGTTAAACATAGACGTGGTTTTCATCCAGTCGACTTTTTCCACTGTCAACTGCGGTGAATCGTGGTCTTTTTACTGTAAATGTTTGAGTCTGGGTCTGGCGTGACGTGAACTGTGAAACGTCCACTTCCTGTTTGAAGGGGAAGTGATGCGTTTGAGAACAGAGAAGTGAGAATCAGCTGGTTTTTCTTTATTTTTAATTAAAAATTATTATTTTTTTAACAGGTTGTGTTCAAGGCCAAGTCCAAGTTCGACCCGGAGCTGCTCAGATACAGGTAAACGCCCACACCTGCACATGTGACGTCATACGTGTCCTGACGGCGTCTGATGGCGTGTTGTGGTCATGTGACCCCCCAGGCTGCCCCTCTACCTGCTCTTCCTCCTCGTCAGTCTGCTCTTCCTCGTCGTCAACCTGGCCTGCGCCGTCGTGGTCAGGACGTCGTCTGCGGAAACGCACGCCGTCGTCCTGGTGAGGGTCACCGTCAACGACTCCCTGTTTGTCCTCTGCGCCGTCTCGCTGTCGGTTTGTCTCTATAAGATCGCCAAGATGTCACTGGCGAACATCTACCTGGAGTCCAAGGTGAGAGACACACCCCTCTGCACACGAACCAGAACAAATATTTAAAAAAAAACAAATAATCAAGAAAAACAAACAAATAATGAACAAAATTATAAATCAAATGAGCAAAAATCATCTTTTGCTCATGTCTGAAAGGAAAAAAATTACCTAAAATAAACCAAATAAATTATGAAATGAATAAAATCTACATAAAACCAACATCTGTTCATGTCCAACAGGAGAAAATGACATGAAATCAATAAAGATGAAGAAAATATGATCAATAAAGTGAATATGAATAAAGTAATGAAAACATGAACCAAAAAAATAATAAATATTAGGCCTGTAACGGTCCACGTACCGAACCGAACCATTTCGGTACACAGCTGTACCCAAACGGTACAGTATGAGAAAAAGAAAAAGGAACCAAAGACGTTCGATGCAGAACTTTAAATCCGTGCAAGTTCCACACAGACATACGGAAGGAGCGCACGTTGACCCGAAATATGAAATAGCAGCTGATATAAGGTTTAAAAAAACAACAAATATGATGTGAACCTGGAAGGAAGAGACTGCAGACCCTCCAGCATCAGTCCAGTCCAGTTTGGATCAGTTCAGGTTCAGGTGAAAGACAACAACCAGGAAAGAGACGGTGATAAGACACATGTTGTTTGGCCCCTAGGAACTACGGTAGTTCTAAAACACTGACACTAGCTCTGTCTGTCTGTCTGTGTGTCTGTGTCTGTCTGTCTGTGTCTGTCTGTGTCTGTCTGTCTGTCTGTCTGTCTGTGTCTGTCTGTCTGTGTCTGTCTGTCTGTCTGTCTGTCTGTGTCTGTCTGTGTCTGTCTGTCTGTGTCTGTCTGTCTGTCTGTGTCTGTCTGTGTCTGTCTGTCTGTCTGTCTGTCTGTCTGTGTCTGTCTGTCTGTCTGTCTGTGTCTGTCTGTCTGTCTGTGTGTGTGTGTCTGTCTGTCTGTGTGTGTCTGTCTGTCTGTCTGTGTCTGTCTGTCTGTCTGTGTCTGTCTGTGTCTGTCTGTCTGTGTCTGTCTGTCTGTCTGTGTGTGTGTGTCTGTCTGTCTGTGTGTGTCTGTCTGTCTGTGTGTGTCTGTCTGTCTGTCTGTCTCTCACACACACTATAACAGAGGCATAGAACCCAAGAGTTAGAAGTGTGTAAAGTTTCACTTTCGTTTCATGCCATTGTTAGTTATGGACCACACCCCCACGTATATAACTGCCCCCACCCACCTCCACCCCCCGGCTCCAACAACCCCCCCCCACACACACACACACACACTATTTTTGACAAATCACACCCTGCACACACACACACTCACAAATACACAGTGTCCTAAACAGTTTGTTCTCTGTCCTAAAATAAATAATCAGGTTAATTTTGTTGTCAGTGTTTCTCTTCAGTTTGTTTCAACAGAATACCAGTTTACCCTCTTGTTAATGCTGCACTTCATGTGGAATTTTATGTTGTTCTTTTTCTGCAGAATGTGAACTGACAGAACTGTGATTAGATTTTTGTTGTTTGTTCAAAACTACCTTTCAGGGAAAAGTTCAATACTAATGTTTGAAATACATTTAGTAATATTAATAATTTATTTCATTTTCTGTCTGATTTATAGCAGCAGAATTATATTATTCCTGTTTTTCTATATTCTATTGTCTCCAGAAATTGGGGGGAAAATGTTCAAAAATTCATAAATGCATTGAAGACATTTTGAGGGGGTTTCTTTCTTCCTGTACTGAACCCAAAAAAAAACGAACCGTGGCTTTCAAAACGGAAAATGCACCAAACCAAAAATTTTGTGTACTGTTATAGGCCTAATTAATGGTATTGAAAATATGAAAAAGAATAATTAAAGAAATTAACAATAAAAAACAGATGTGCTCAATAGAAAAAGACAGAAAATCAACAAAATAATCAATAAAATGAATGAAAATGAAAAGAAAAAAAACAAATGAACTAAGTTGAACAAAATAAATCTAATATTGAACAAACAAATTAGCAAAATGATCAATAAATTGTATAAAAATGATTAAAATAATAAATGAAATGTGTGAGGCTTTCCTCCAGTGGACGCCAAAATAAAAAAAAAGACGGACTGCATCAGGTTCTACTGCTGGACTCATGAGGCGTTCAGGGACTCATGCACATGAGGCGTTCATGGGTCATATGTGTTAATGTAGATTCATGTGGATCCAGATTCAGATCTGGATCCAGATTTGCCTTTAACAAACCCAAGTCCAGGGGCCTCATGTATAAAGACTTGTGTGGATTTCATACTGAAACCTGGCGTGCGCCCAAATCCAGAAAAGTCCGAACGCACAAAAAAATCCAGATGAATAAAACTGAGCGTACGCCCGAATCGAAATCGAATCGAAATGGGGCGACACGGTGGTGCAGTGGTTAGCACTCGTGCCTCACAGCAAGAAGGTCCTGGGTTCGATTCCAACACCAGTCGACGGGGGGTGGGACCTTTCTGTGTGGAGTTTGCATGTTCTCCCCGTGTCTGCGTGGGTTCTCTCCGGGTACTCCGGCTTCCTCCCACCATCCAAAGACATGCACCAATAGGTTAATTGGTTAATCTGAATTGCCCATAGGTGTGAATGTGAGAGTGATTGTTTGTCTCTATATGTCAGCCCTGCGATGAACTGGCGAAATGTCCAGGGTGTACCCTGCCTTCGCCCCTATGTAGCTGGGATAGGCTCCAAGCGACCCCCGTGACCCTAGTGAGGATAAAGCGGGTTCAGAAAATGAATGTACGCCCGAATCCAAGTACACTTCCTTTATTCATCTCAGACAGCGTGGAATTGAGCGCATATGTTGGAGTACCTGACTCCTCCCTCTCCATGCCCACATTTAAATATGCAAATTAGTATAAACAGGGTCTGCAGGTGGGATTGCCCTCTGCAGGATCAGATGATGACGTCAAGGTGGAGGTGAAGCGGAGGCTGAAACAGGCGGAAGAAGAAAAGAGACGAACTCAGACTGTTTGAGCAGAAAGTCGACGATATTGTGGGTGACACTGTTCTCAGGGCTGATGCGGATCACCCCCAAGCTAAATCTGTATTTAGTATTAGTGTAAGTCACACATGAGTTCACACACAGTCTGATCACAGATAAACTGGATAAAGGTTCATGTGTGATCATGTCTGGAAATCACAGACTGTGACTCCTGTTTAATCACTCCAATTATTATTTTCCAACAATGAGACAGAGGATGGTCAGACGCAGGATCATCCTCCTGTCACGGAGGCTTCTGTTGACTCCCCAGCGTTAGCCGGTCCTCCGGTCCACCACCGCCCACTGCTGATGCCCGTCCGACCAGCATGGGTCTGTACTGACCCGGGTCACCAGAGGACATCGTGAGGACAGTCTGTGGAGTCAATGAGCGACTGGACCGACTAATAAATGTTCTCACAAACATGAACACGACAGTAAATGCATTTATCAACCAGTGAACTGTGTGTCCTTGTCTCTTTATATGGTTGTTGCTGAATGTCCTCCCAGGCAGGATTGGCATTGATGGGTCCAGGGTTGGTCTGGTTGGTTCTGGTTCTGGTTCTGGTGGTGGATGTGCTGCTCTGACAGTAGGATGACGTGTCTGTGTGTTCATTGTTCTTCTGTGTATCTCTGATGTGCACATCAATCGGAGGAATGACCTTTTTCACATTATGAACAGTTTCTCAGTGTCTCCTCTAAGTGTCGCCAAAGGTTCCACAGCACTAGGAACGTGCGTACTCCGGCTGTGGAGTTGGTGTGGAGCACCGCACTTTTCCACGGTCATTTCACTCTTTATACATCTGAATGGGAGTGAGGAAAAGGGCGTACGCCAGGTTTTTGTACGTATGCACACTTTATACAGGGTGACCCAAAAAAAAGTGTACACTCAGTTGACTGCTTGTTTAAAAGCCATTGAAGCATATCTACATAGGTTGTCATGCTTCAGTGATTCATTAAGGTCACTCAATGCAGCAGGTCATTTCTCTTCTCTCCAATTCATGTGCTTCTGTTGAAAATGAAGAAAACTTTAGCTGTACCTGAATTGCTGCGTGCCGGTCTGACACCTACTGAGATTGCAGCAAAGCTGGGAATATCCAGGTGTGCAGTCTACAAAATTAAAAAGAAGCTGAAAGATACTGGAACAGCCTCACGAAAACCTGGGTCTGGTCGTCCCTGATCTGTGTGGACCAAAAACTTGATTGACAAGGTCAAACGGCACATCAAGACAAATCCTGTGAGGTCCATGAGAAAGATGGCACGTGAGCTTGATGTGAGCCGCTCATCAATGCAACAGCTCATCAAGAATGATCTGAACATGAAGTCCAGGGCCAGAGTAAAGGTTCCACTGCTTACTGAGGCTCAACAAGAAAGTCGGGTCAGTCGGTCCAAGGTGTTGTTGAAAGATGTCAAGCATGCTGCAGCAGGTCGTGCGATCTTGTTCTCAGATGAAAAGATTTTTACTGTGGATGCCATCCCCAACCGCAGAAATGACCGATGGATTGGAAGTGATCCTTCAGATGTCCCTGATAATGTAAAGTATGCCAACACTACAAAACACCCAGCTTCTGTCATGGTTTTTGGCCTCATCTCATCAGATGGAAAGAAGATGCCTCCAGTGTTCATTCCTTCAGGAGTGCGCATCAACACGGACAAATATCTGGATATTATGAATGATAAAGTCAAGCCATGGATCCTTGCCAACTACCCGGATGGGAATTATGTGTTCCAGCAGGACGGTGCACCAGCACACACCTCCAAAAGGACTCAGGCATTCTGGTCCAAGGATATGTGGCCACCCCAGAGTCCAGATCTCAATCCCCTGGATTATAGCATATGGGCAACTGTGGAGGACGGTGCCTGTAAGAAGCCACACCCTTCTGTGGCAGCCTTGGAGAGGTCCATTGTTAGATCTTGGGAAAAGATGACAGCATCCTACATAAATAAGACCTGTCAAGCATTCCGCAGGCACCTGGAGGCTGTTGTGACACTTAAGGGAGGACACAATGAAAAGTAGAATCTACTGTACATGCTCTTTACAATAATGTATCATTTGTGGTCAAATTCTAATTCTAAGATGAATAAACATGGCATTGAAGTTGTATTATGGCAGTGTTAACTTTTTTTTGGGTCACCCTGTACATGAGGCCCCAGGTCCCTAAAGGGGATGCAGGTGGCGATAAACCTATGCCCCGCCTCCTCTCTCACACCTGTTGCCTCCACCCCTGACTCCGCCTCCTCCTGTCCAGGGGACGTCGGTGTGTCAGGTGACCGCCATCGGCGCCGTCGTCGTCCTCCTGTACACGTCCAGAGCCTGTTACAACCTGGTGGTTCTGGGTCTGTCCAACAAGAGGATCAGCTCCTTCGACTACGACTGGTACAACGTCTCAGACCAGGTATGTAGACCAGGTATGTAGACCAGGACCAGTACGTAGACCAGGACCAGGTAGACCTCGGACAACAACCAAGCAGACCTCAGACCAGGACCAGGTAGACCTCAGATCAGGACCATATAGACCTCAGACCAGGACCAAGTACATAGACCAAGACCAGATACATAGACCAGGACCAGGTGGACCTCAGACCTGATGGTTCTGGGTCTGTCCAACAAGAGGATCAACTCCTTCGACTACGACATGTCAGACCAGGTATGTAAGACCAGAACTAGAACCAGGACCATGTACATAGACCAGGACCAGGTAGACCACAGACCAGGACCCGGTAGACCTCAGACCAGGACTAGGTAAACCTCAGACCAGGTCCAACACTGGCCACAGTCCATCAGGTCTTTATAATAACATCATCTTTGATCCTGCTTTGTTCAGTTCTTTATGTTTATTCTTGTCTTTGGTCCTTGTGGTCCTGGTCCAGGTCTTTGTCATAATGTTGTCCAGGTCGTCCTGGTCTAGATCTTTGTCATAAGGTGGTCCTGGTGGTCCTTGTAGTCCTGGTCCTGGTCACAATGTGGTTCTTGTAGAGGTCATAATGTGTTCCTGCTGGTCCCGGTACAGATCTTTGTTGTAACATGGTCCTGGTGGGCCTGGTCTAGGTCCTAACGTAGCCCTGGTCCAGGTCCTAACGTGGTCTTTGTCATTTCTGAAGGCGGACCTCCAGTCAACCCTGGGCGATGCCGGGTACGTGGTCTTCGGGGTGGTCCTGTTCGTGTGGGAGCTTCTCCCCACCTCCCTGGTCGTGTTCTTCTTCAGAGTCCGAAAACCGAACCTGGACCGGGTGAGTCCACGATGACAGCAGATCCTCTGGTTCCTTAAAGGACCAGAACCAGAACCACTGAACCTGTTGTGTTGGTTTGTGGGTCTGCAGAGTGGAACCGGACTTCCTGGACACGTTTTCTCGTCTCGTGCTTATTTCTTCGACAACCCGCGACGTTACGACAGCGATGACGACCTGGCGTGGAGCGTCATGCCTCCAAACATACAGGCCAGGTAAGACCACCACGGGGACCGCCATGGGACACGGGTTATTGGTCCTGATAATCCTGATGATCTTCATGGTTCTGATGGTCCTCATGGCTCTGATGGTTCTGAACCCTCTGTGTGTTGTGATTCTCTGTTTTACGGATGTCTGTGAATGCCTCCTGTCTCATCCTGGACCTTCAGACCTTCATCGGTTCCTGATTCAGACTTTGTTGGTCTTTTCTGGTCCAGGTTGATCTTCTCCAGGTTTTTCTTCATCGTGTGGATCATAATCTAATGTTTGTTTATTTGTGGTCTTTCTTCAGTTTGGCGTCCGACAGCTACGAGTGGGGAAACCAGAACGGCATCAGCGCCTACATCGGAGGAGAAGACCCCTTCCACCTTCCTCTGCCTCCAGAGGAGCTCAGCCATTACTGAGGCCTGGACCCTCTGGTGGTCCATGGCAGTTCTGCTGACCCTGATGATCCTAATGGTCCTGATGGTCCCAATGGCCCTGATAATCCATATGGTCCACATGGTCCTGGTGGTCCACGTGGTTCCACCCAGACTCATCCATTCCCTTTTCTGCGTCGGTTTTGATGAACTCCTCTAAGGGTCCAGTCTCTAATGGGACCTGAATGTGGACTGACCATGTGAAGGGTCTGATGGACTCTGGAATGTTCTCCACATGTTCTTCTGTATTAGTTCATATTGAAAACTGTTTAATATATAAACTGATCTTTGTCCTGTATTTTATTACTATTTTATTACCATGGATGTGTTTATAGACCAGATGAGCCTTAATTCATATTAAAAAGTCAAAACCCTGATGATCAGAGTTTCATTTCACATCTTGTCTCCATCGTGGAACATCTGTCTCCACCTCCTTTTTTTCATTGGACACCTTTGGTTTAAATTATAGTGTTATTTAATTTAAATAATGTCAGAACCTTTATTTTCATCCACAGTTGGATTAGTTTTCATCCAGACCTTGTGTTGATGATTTAAAGTCTCCATTACATCCAGAGTCCAGGTCTGGACTCCGTGTGTCCTTCAGTATCTTCAGGTGACCTCATCGAACCTGGACCTGACCAACTGGACCGACCCAAACCTGTGTGGTCCATCACCTACAGGTCACAGCTTTGAGTCACACTTAGAAGAAAAAACACCAACAAACAAAGGTAAGACAACAAAAGTAAACACAGCATCAGGACCATGAGGACACACACAAAAAAAAAAAAAGATTATGGACATCGTATATTCATATTTATTTATATTAGACTATGTTTGATTATATTGGCATATATTTGTTTATGTTAGTGTATATTTGGTTATATTAGTGTATATTTCTGTATAATGGTTTATATTAAAGTATTTGTTTACATTAGTGTATATTTGGTTATATTAGTGTATTTGTTTACTTTAATGTATATTTTTGTTTATATTATTGTATTAGTTTACATTAGTGTATATTTATTTGTATTTGCATATATTTGTATATTTTAGAGTATATTTGTTTATATTAGTGTATGTTTATATTTGTATATATTTTTTATTAGTATTTGTTTGCATTTGTGAATCTCTTCTTCCTTCTTCTACCTTTTATTTGACTGTTTTATTTTATTTCTTATCTTTAAAGTAAAAATTCTGATTTGAATCTAAAAACAATCCTTCAACATCAGCAGATCTGTGGGAAGAACTGAATCAAAACTACATCTAAACTAAAAATAATATCAACAATTATTATTCTTTTTTATATTATTATTATTATTATTATTGTTATTATTTATTTATTTTTTTTGTGTATCTATTATCTGTTTCTGATCCTTCCTAATGAATTTACAGCCACTTTTTTTGTTTTGAACTTAAACATCAGACTTGAATCAGGATAAAAGTTTTCAACATCATATATAAAATTAAACCTTGGAAACAGATTCTCAGAATTTACTCCAAACTACATGTAGAATAAAAATATATATGTTGAAGAACTTTGAGATCAGCATTAAATTCTGTTTGTTAAATGAAATATTTTCACAAATTAATGAAATTATAACAAAAGTTTTTTCTGCAAATGTTCATCTTTGTTTTTTTCATTCACAGATTTGAACAAATGTTTCCTTTGTCTCACATGGATCAGGTTTTAATGTAGAGTTTATGTCAGTGTTAAATGAGTCTGTTTGGGTCTTGGTCCTGGTCTTGGTCCGGGTCCTGGGGTGAAATCAGGGTCTTGGTATCCACTGGTTTGTTCAGTCACAGATCTGCACTTCCCAGTTCGTCCATGAGGGGGCGGTGTCCATCTGTGTTTGACATTAAACATAAAACAACTGAAGGCACCAAACATGTCTGACATTTACATGTCTGTTCATTCGAGTTCATTTGATTGAATTAAATGGCTCTTGTTATTCTTTTTTCACATACTTTTGTTAATTTGTGCTTTTTGTCAGTTTTACATCTTCATTTCTATATATCATAGTTATTCTTTTATCTATTTGTTTACTTCTTTGTGTTTTGGGCATTGTCTGTTTTGTCTTCTTGTACAGTGTCCTTGGGTGTCTTGAAAGGCGCTTATAAATGAAATTTATTATTATTATTATTATTATTTTGTTTATATTTTGCTCATTTTGACAGGACATTAAATTGAAATAGACAAAACCAGAACAGTTTTCATATATATATACAGGGTGGGGAAGCAAAATTTACAATATTTTGAGGCAGGGATTGAAAGACAGTGTATGACCAATTAGTTTATCGAAAGTCATGAGAATTTATTTGCCACAAGAAAATGTACATAATAGAAAATGTTTTTATTCTATGTGTCCTCCTTCTTTCTCAATAACTGCCTTCACACGCTTCCTGAAACTTGCGCAAGTGTTCCTCAAATATTGGGGTGACAACTTCTCCCATTCTTCTTTAATAGTATCTTCCAGACTTTCTGGTAATAGTTTTGCTCATAGTCATTCTCTTCTTTCCATTATAAACAGTCTTTATGGACACTCCAACTATTTTTGAAATCTCCTTTGGTGTGACGAGTGCATTCAGCAAATCACACACTCTTTGACGTTTGCTTTCCTGATTACTCATATGGGCAAAAGTTTCTGAAAAGGTATGGATAATAGTGTTAGGTATGATTATGACATCAGTATATGTTTGGTTTCAAAACAATTCACGTAGTGCCTGCTGAGAAAAAACAACTAAATGTTCATTGTAAATTTTGCTTCCCCATATATATTATTTATATATGGGGAATATATATATATATATATGTGTGAAATACACCAGAGTTAATATGGTAGACCAGAGCTGTGACCCCGGTCAGTCAAATCCTCCTCTGATGAACTCAGTGATCTTCAGCCTGAGGCTGAAGTCATAAACTCATGAAGTTCTCTCAGTGGAACCATCTTCTGTTCTTCTGTTTGGATCAGTGTGGAATCTGAATAAATGATAGAATGTGGAAACGTTTACATGAGAAACAGGATAAATGTGACATTCTGAGTAAAAACAGAGGATTATTTATAGTTGGACTTGATTCTCTGAGGTTTTAACTCTTTATTTTAACTCTTTATGTTTATTTATCTGAACATTGATCTGGACGTTGAATATTTCAGTTTTTTTTTAGTTTGACTCGACTAATGAATCCGTTTTGTGTGTGTGTGTGTGTGTGTGTGTGTAGGCTGAACTTGACTCCTGTTTTCATCCTGTTTGGTCTTCTACATCTTTTACGTCACCTTCATTGTTTCATCATTGACGTTGTTTTTCTTCTTTTCTTCTTGTTGTGTCTTTTTGGTTGTTTGTTTGTGCGGTGTTCAACTGGTGGTTGGTGACCCTGGGGTGGGTCACAGACTGGGTCCTACGAGGTCGTGAACTCGTTTCCTTAAATACAACCTGACGGTGGACTTTTCTTTGTCAGTCGAACAGTCGCTCTTTGACGCTGTAGTAAAACAGCTCAGAGATGAGATGTTCCAGTATATTAGTTTAAAGTATAGGTGGTCAAACATACGGCCTGTGGACCAAAACCAGCCCAAAGCTTCCAGTCTGTCCCACAGGATGAATTTATGCAAAAAAAAAAAGACACTGAAGGTCTTAATAGTCCAGTCTGTCAAACTGGTTTTAGTTCCAAACTCCTACAATATTGTGTCTGTTACTAAATATTTAATACCTTTGCAGATCCAACATGATCAAAATGTATAAATGATAAGTTGAGGCGTTACATTGAACCTATTTTTCAGGTTTTTCACATTTTTGTGAATAAGGACTGTTCACTGCAAAAATCTAAATGTTACCAAGTGTATTTTTCTCATTTCTAATCCAAATATCTCATCACACTTAAAATCAGACAGAATCACCTACAGAGGAACTTTTCAGTCAGATATAAGAACTGATTTACAGACAATAGATCTGGAAAATCTGAGTTCAACAAATTTGACCAAGATAATTTTCACTTGTTTCATTGGCAGATTTTTTTTGTCTTAATTCAAGCTATTGTTTTCATCTAATTTTGTTGCATCATTTCTGTCATTTTCATCTTGGATTTTTTTTTTTTTTTTAACGTTGTTTTCTTCTTGTATCCCTTTTGTTTCATCTTGTTTTCGTTGTTTTTCATCTTGTGTTCTTAAAGTCATCTTCTTCTTCTTCCATCTTCATACTCAGAGCCGGTTCAGACCTCTGTGGGCCCTCGGCAAAATTCTGCGAAGGGGCCCTCCTCCCCCCACTTCAAAACACGACCTTTTTCTTTAAGCCCCTCCAGGCCGTAGGTTATGGAGGATACATGAAGCGTTCCAGTAAACAAAACCCAGTCTGTAGTCAGTATTTCTTCATCACTTCTCTGTTGGTATAAACTCAGCTCCACTATCATTAAAACTGGACAAAGGGAGGACAGTCATGGAGGCGTTGACCTCACAGCTGTTCTCAGCTCATTCTGCTGTAGTTTTTTTCTTCTTCTGTCGTACTCGGAGGGAAAACTCTGCTTCATCTGGGATTAAAGGAAGAAAATGGACGTCCTCCTGTTATAGTCCAGGGAAAACCCACATTTTAGGTGTTTTGTTTTTCTTCTAAGTCAGTGTTTCTCAACGGGCGTAGTACTGCCCCCCAGGGGGTGTTGGGATACCGTCGGGGGGCATTTGGAATGAGAAAGCTGAGAAGGGGGGTGCAGAGACCAAAATGGGGGGTGTTAGTCTGTACAAGTATCAATATCAAGCAGCATATTAGGTCAATGGTGAATTTCCAATGTCCTCCCCGCTCCTCCGCAAGGTACGCTGCAGAACCTCGCCCAGCCCCCCCCCCAACCTATGTAATGTATATAAGCTCTGTCAGACCCACTGTCCACCAAGGTTCTAATAGTTTTGGATTTTTCATTATAGTTTAGTTTTATTTAGTTTTGATGTTTTTTCCTCTAATTCAGTTAGTTTTAATTTATTTTTAGAGCAGGTTTGCTAGTTTTTATTAGTTTTCGTTTTCTTCTAAATGCTTAGTTTTATTTTAGTTTTATTTTTTTCATATCTTCACCATTGTATTCAAATAAATCCCAGACAGGACTCTGCTGCTTTCTCCCAGCTTTAGTCTCCATGTTTCCAGGTAGAGTGGGGACCAGAAGACGACTGGAAACCACAAGTGACAGACCGTCAAGTGTCATATGGTGCTGCTAGATAAAATTGCTTGAGCGAAATAAATCTGTTTTGCATCAATCTGACATTGACAAAACGAAAACGAAGGGAATTTTATCCATAATTTTTATACGTTTTAGTTAGTTTTGTAAACACACAATACAGTTTCAGTTTGTTATTGTTTTTTCTTTCAATTATAGTTTTTATTTATTTCAGTTAACGAAAATGTTTTTTCAATTCTAGTTTTCGTCATTTTGTTAGTTTTTGTTAATGATAATAAACTTGGCTCAAACATTGAGAAACCCTGTTCTATGTGGTGGTTCACTATGTGGCTGTTGCCCCTCCCACTCAGTCACCACTAAAATGAAACCATTTCATTACATTAATTCGTTTGTAGTTTGAACCTCTGAGTTGTTACAGAACTTCACTGGATCTGATTAAATTAATTTTTAAAGTCAGATCACATATGTCAGGGATCCCAAACTCATTTTCTTTCAGGTTCCACATTCAGCCCGATTTGATCTGCAGTGGACCGAACCAGTCAAATAATAACAGAATAACCGATAAATAATGACAACTGCAAATTTTTGTCTTTCTTTAGTGAAAAAACCCCCCATTAAATTCTGAAAATACTTACTTTTATAAACTATCCAAACAAAAAAGATGTGAATAACCTGAAAAAACTGAAATTTCTTAAGAAAAGTAAGTACAGTTTTAACAATATTCTGCCTCAACTGATCATTTGTCCATGTGCATTCTGGATCAGATCTACAAAGACACTAAACACTGAGGAACAAGCAGAAAAGAGTTCAAACTGGACTGAATTTTCTTTAGACATTTCAGGTTGTTCATATTTACTCAGATTATTCACATTTTGTTTCAGGATAGTTTGTAAATGTAAATATTTTCATCATTTAATGTTATTTTTTGCACTAAAACAAAGACAAAAATTTGAAGTTGTCATTATTTATAGGCATAATGTCATGTTTTTTTCACATCAAACTGAGAAGAAAATCTGCAGTCATTCTTTGTTGCCGGTTCTTCTGCTGTTATTTGATTGTAGATCAGGAGTCACCAATCCTGGTCCTCGAGGGCCGGTATCCTACTTGTTTTAAGCCATAAGCCTATCATCAAGCTCTGCAGAAGCCTGATAACGACTGCCAGGTGTGCGGGAAGAGGGAATATCTAAAACATGCAGGATACCAGCCCTCGAGGACCAGGATTGGTGACCCCAGCTGTAGATCATATTGGTCTGTATGAGGAACCTGAACTAAAGTGAGTTCCACAGCTTTGACTGGAATTTTTACACTTTGGAAATTCATCCCACGGGCCGGATTGGAACCTTTGGCAGGACACATTTAGCCCCGGGACGCATGTTTGAAACCCCTGACATGTGGTTAAATTCATGGGTTACGTAGGTGCATTGTGCTAAAAGCAGTGGCAGATCATCCAATAATATGATCACCATGGTAATCAGGGCGCAATTTGCTGGGGGGATGGAGGGGGATCAACCCCCCCCCCCCCCCTGTTTTTCCATCCCTACTTCTGCTCAGTGAATTTCATCCTTGGGGGGGTCAACCAACCTGCTGTAAATGCCATCAGGTTGTGTCAGTTTTCTTCCTCCTATACCCTCCATCACTGTCACTAACGTTCACCTGAACCCAACTGTCGCAGTCTCAGAATTCACAAACGTCCCCATGCACTGGGGTGCCATAAAAGGGGTGGGGGGGTGTTAACGTGACAAATTCATGGGGCCCAGCATTTGTGAGTCCAGTGGATACAGGTTAGAAGGTGTGGAAACTTTGTGTCAGATCCACTGTAGGAAGATGGACACTGAAATATGTAAAGTTTGACTCTGTTTCACACCAGCGTTACTTACATTAGATATAGACAGCACCCCTATGTGTATAATTGCTGCCCCCCCAAAAAAAACAACAACAAAAAAAAACATCCCCTCCTCTGGTTTTTTGACAAATCACACCCTGGTGGTTAGGGATGGGAATCGAGAACCAGTTCTTTTTGAGAACCGATTCCCAGTAGCTCAATTCCTTGGAATTGTTTGCCTGCCTGCTTAACGATTCCGCCTTCGTTGTGCATTCGTGATGACGTCAGATGTATGCTGCATTGTTTTGGTCAGAACGTAGCTGACATGGCACTGAGGCAGAAATGGTCTAAACAGACCACACCAGGTCTAACCAGACCACACCAGGTCCAAACAGACCACACCAGGTCCAAACAGACCACACCAGGTCTAAACAGACCACACCAGGTCCAAACAGACCACACCAGGTCCAAACAGACCACACCAGGTCTAACCAGACCACACCAGGTCCAAACAGACCACACCAGGTCTAAACAGACCACACCAGGTCCAAACAGACCACACCAGGTCTAAACAGACCACACCAGGTCCAAACAGACCACACCAAGTCTAAACAGACCACACCAGGTCTAAACAGACCACACCAGGTCCAAACAGACCACACCAGGTCCAAACAGACCACACCAGGTCCAAACAGACCACACCAGGTCTAAACAGACCACACCAGGTCCAAACAGACCACACCAGGTCTAACCAGACCACACCAGGTCCAAACAGACCACACCAGGTCCAAACAGACCACACCAGGTCTAAACAGACCACACCAGGTCTAACCAGACCACACCAGGTCCAAACAGACCACACCAGGTCTAAACAGACCACACCAGGTCCAAACAGACCACACCAGGTCTAAACAGACCACACCAGGTCTAAACAGACCACACCAGGTCCACTGGAACACTGTCAAAGTTTCCTTTTCTTGTAAAGGGTGGAATCCCTCCAATTTGTTCAAACATTTGTCCACATGTGAATCATTTACAGGAGTGTCATGTATTTGCTTCACTACTTAGCAGCACTTGTGAATGTAGCGGCAGAGTGAACGCCAGACTCAGTTCCGGTTCCGGTGCGGGCAACAACGTTGTACCCCCTCAAGTACAAGTTTCCGACATTAGGCGAAAGAAAATGAGGTGCACAACAACAGGAGACGAGCAGAGTCGAACCGGTTTCACGTAGTGGAAATGCAGCAATAGAGGAATTAGTAAAGAGTCTGTAGTTTCACTTTCACCCCCCCCACACACACACACATGCGAACCAGGCCCAGCGTCATCTGTTACTATTATTTATACATATTGTATGTGTTATATTTTCTGTGGAGAGATGGAAATATAAAAGACAGTTAATGGAAACACACCTGTTTGTACTCTTTTATTCCCTCACCCCCTGAGAATCAATAAGAGAATCGATAAGGAATCGGATCGATAAGCAAAATCGATAATGGAATCGGAATCGTTAAATTCTTATCGATTCCCATCCCTACTGATGGTATCCAAACCCAGTCCATGGTCCAAAGGTAGTCTAGTATGGAGCCAGTTTAGTTTGTAATTAGAGCTGAATATGTTTAACTAGATGACTGGACATGCTCAGAGGTGAGGGAGGGGCCACAGTACTTTGTGGGGCCCTTCACACTGTGTGCATTAGTAGAACTGGTTCTGTTCAGACGGACCCTTTTTCCAGTTCTATTAACTGTTTCATGTGTTTGTGTTTGTCCACATCCATCGCTGACCAGTTCCAGATCTGAGTCCAGTGTCAGACCAGTGGTTGGGTTCTGACCCTGGACTGTTTGTTGGTTGGGTTCTGCAGACCCCTCCCCTCATTACTCCATGTGGACTGTTTGTTGGTCGGGTTCTGCAGACCCCTCCCCTCATTACTCCATGTGGACTGTTTGTTGGTCGGGTTCTGCAGACCCCTCCCCTCATTACTCCATGTGGACTGTTTGTTGGTCGGGTTCTGCAGACCCCTCCCCTCATTACTCCATGTGGACTGGGATGGTGCAGCATACCTCTCTGATTAGTCCACGCTCCGCTGCCCGGTCATACTGTCCTCTGTAGCCGCTAACTGGTCCATGCTCTGATGGTTCTGCTCTGCTGGTCCGCTGGCCCCGGTCCAGACCTCCTCATACAGATCTGGTGTTGTCCCCGATCTGGACCTCACACTGCGGCCCCCGGGTCAGCTGACCTCGCTGTCCAATCACAGAGGACCCGCTCTACTGTGGGGACAACACTGGGACCATGTGTCCAAAGACGTCAAGTAAATCAGACGATCGAAGGTGAACCTGACCTCTGAGCCTCACAGAGTCCAGTCCAGGACCTCCTGACCCGGATCCAGGCCGGACCAGTACAGTCAGCCACAGTTTACAGGTGAAGCATGAAGAAGAGCAGCAAAGGAACCCATAGCAGTAAAAAACAAAACAAAAGAGAAAACAAAAACAAACCCTCAGCAACAAAAAATACAGCAGGGAAAAAAAAGAAACTCCAGCAGGAAAAAACTTCAAACCCCAGTGGCAAAAAAAAAGAAATAAAATTAAATTAAACAAAATAAAATACAGGGTGACACGGTGGTGCAGTGACACGGTGGTGCAGTGGATAGCACTGGTGCCTCACAGACAGAAGGTCCTGGGTTCGATTCCAACACCAGTCGACGGGGGTGGGACCTTTCTGTGTGGAGTTTGCATGTTCTCCCCATGTCTGCATGGGTTCTCCGAGTACTCCAGCTTCCTCCCACCATCCAAAGACATGCACTGATAGGTTAATTGGTTAATCTAAATTGCCCATAGGTGTGAATGTGAGAGTGATTGTCTCTATGTGCTCAGCCCTGTGACGAACTAGAGACATGTCCAGGGTGTACTCCGCCTTCGCCTGTAAGCAGCTGGGATAGGCTCCAAGTGACGCCCGTGACCCTAGTGAGGATAAAGCGGCTTCAGATAATGAATGAATGAAAATAAAACAAAATTCAGCAGCAAAAAACATTGGCAGCAAAAAAAACTTCTGCAGCAAAAAAAAACAAGAAACTTCAGCAAACAACAAACCAATGTCAGTAGCAAAAACAAACTCATGAAAGTAAAGTAAAAACAAAAGCAACAAAAAACACCCCCAAAAAACTGCAGCAACAAAAAAAATCTTCAAACCTCAGCTATAAAAAAAAGAAATAAAATAAAATTCTGCAGCAAAAAAAACTTCAGCAAAAAAACAAAACAAAACAAAACTTTTCAGCAATAAAAAAACCTTCAGCTGCAAAGAAACTTCAGCGATAAAAGTAACTTAAGCAGCAAAAACACTAAAGAAGCACAACACTTTGGCAGCAATGAAAACTAAAAAGAAAAAAAAAATCAAAAAAGTAAAACAAAACAAACAAACAAAAAAAAAAAACACAACAGCAAAGAAAAAAAGAAACTTTAGCTACCAAAACTCTCCATCATAAAAACCCCAAACAGAACCCTTCAGACCCATCCCCAGTATTAACCCCTCCATCCTCTGTGAACTCCACTAAACCACACCAACATGGTTCTGCTTCATCTGAGTCTGATCGGCTGCTGCTGATGGAACGTTTTCTTGACCTGGAGTCAGTTTTTTCCTTCTTCATCCACCTTGGAAGTAGTTGAAGTCACACCAGAACCTCCTTGTCTCTAAGGTGCTTTCACACAGCGTACCCGAGTCTGTACCCGAGTCTGTTTGACCCCAAAGTCCGCTTACTTTTATCAGTGTGAATGCAAACATTCCGTGCTTGTGTACCGTACCCAAGTCCAGTTGAGAGGGTAGTCCTGGGTCCGGACTGCATGGACTCCAGTACGGTACGTTGGTGTGCGAATACGATCTGTGCCCGAGACCGGAAGTAACCTGATCACCACCAGACCATAGAGGGCGCTCCTGTTGTCTCCTGAAAAAACCTCGGATCCACGCAGAACGGTCTCGCCCTATGGACCGAACCACTGGGTGAAATATGAGGGACAACGAAGGTCGCTCTTCTTCTCTTTGCCTCAAACCGGAGAACAGATAGAAAAGTATTACAAATGAACACAACAGTCACTCAGCTGAAGATGTAAACCAGGGGTCTCAAACATGCGGCCCGGGGGCCAAATGCGTCCCGCCAAAGGTTCCAATCCGGCCCGTGGGATGAATTTGCAAAGTGCAAAAATTCCACAGTCAAGGCTGTGGAAGTCATTTTAGTTCAGGTTCCACATCCAGACCAATGTGATCTACAGTCAAATAATAACAGCAGAAGAACCGACAAAAAAGAATGACTGCAGATTTTCTTCTCAGTTTGATGTGAAAAAAATAATATTATATTATGCCTATAAATAATGACAACTTCAAATTTTTGTCTTTGTTTTAGTGCAAAAAATAACATTAAGTTATAATAATATTTACTTTTTCAAACTATCCTGTAACAATAAAATGTGAATAACCTGAACAAATATGAACAACCTGAAATGTCTAAAGAAAATTCAGCAAAATTTGAACTCTTTTCTGCCTGTTCCTCAGTGTTTAGTGTCTTGGTAGATCCGATCCAGAATGCACATGGACAAATGAGAAGTTAAGAGATAATATTGTGAAAATTGCACTGATTTTTCTTCAGAAATTTCAGTTTTTTCAGGTTATTCACATCTTTTTTATTTGGATAGTTTATAAAAGTAAGAATTTTCATAATTCCGTGGGATTTTTTTTTGCATTAAAACGACAAAAATGTGCAGTTGTCATTATTTATAAGTTATTCTGTTATTATTTTACTGGTTCGGCCCACTGGAGATCAAATCGGGCTGAATGTAGAACCTAAAAGAAAATGAGTTTGAGAGCCCTGGTGTAAAGGTTCACCTTCTTCTCACTTCTACGTTTGTTGGATAGCGACAGAATTCCTTCCACAGCTCCACCTACTGTTTCGGGCCTGTAACTCCCACTTGTACTCGGGCACGGGCCACGGTACATGCTTGTGAATGTATCCAAGTACAGGGCTGTGTATTGGAAAGAATCTGGCAATGCAATACAAATCCCAATACTAGGATCACGATACGCTATATCACGATATATCATGATACTGTTAAAAAGGCAATTTTTTGTTTGTTTCTTTTTTTAAATGATTATTTCCTGGAATAATTGAATTACACCAGAAATACGCACAAATACTAAACACATTTGTATTTGATCCCAACAGGATCTAATGCTATATCACAAAATGTTCCTGTGTTCAAACTGAAATTCTGTTTCACAGACATTACAGTTTCAGATCCTGTTCAAATGTTCATATTCTATTAGTTCAGAACTAACATCAGAACAGTATTTTAGTTCAATCCCAACAAAGGAACTGACATTATTTAATAAAAGAGTGTTAAATAATAATAAAGATAGCAACAATAAAGAAAAACAAAAGACAAAAATGAGCCTCCACAATATCTGCATTTGAATAAATACCTAAAAATATTGATACAGTACTTTTTAATATCGATACAGTATTGTGAAATGAAATATTGCGATATATTGCAGAACCGATATTTTCTAACAGCCCTATCCAAGTACAGTATGGACTTGGGTACACCGTGTGAAAACACCCTTTATCATGGGTGTCACAGTCAGTTAGTTCAGGTTCTACATTCAGTCCAATATGATCTGAAGTGGATCAGAACCAGTCAAATAAGAACAGTGAAAAAAGTATCATTACATCACGAAAATGTTTATGTTTACAAAGTTTCCTTAAAAATGTGAATAACATGAATAATCTGATATGTCTAAAGAAAAATAAGTGTCATTTTAACAATATTCTGCCTCAGTTTATCATTTATAAATATGCATTCTAACGTACAGATACAGTGGATCTACAAATACACAAAACATTTAATAACAGACTGAATATTGGTACAAATACACTGATTTATATAAATACAGTTCAGGTTATTCATATTTGTTCAGGTTATTCATATTTTTTGTTGAAGGGTAGTTTGTAAATGTAAACATTTTCATGTAATCTTGCTTTTTTTTGCACTAAACAAACTGACACATTTGGAGTTGTCATTATTTCTAGGTTATTCTGTTATTGTTTGACTGATCTGTATGTGGCCCCTGAACTAAGATGATTTTAACAGCCTTGATTGTTGATTAGTTCAGTGTAATTTTTGCATTTTACATGTTCATCCCAGGGGCCGGATTGGACCCTTTGGCCGGCCGGTTTTGGCCCGTGGGCTGTATGTTTGACATTCATTCTCTAAATCATCATTTCTTTACAGTTTAAACCAGTTTTTTTGTCTTGTGACCCCATTTTAACATCACAAATTTCTGGTGACCCCAGACATTCAAAACGGAGACTTTTTTTTTTTGCTAAAATTAACCTCCTAAGACCCACTGTCCAGATTTGTGGACAAGAGTTTCACAACTTTCTACAAAAAAAACCCAAAAAAACCAAACGAAAACTGTCCACCACAAAGGACATTCCATAAAAATTTTACAAACTGCATCTGAAAAAACTGTTGCATCATGATGTTTCCAATATAGGCACTTATTTAATTAAAAAAAAAAAAAAAAAAAAAAAAAAGCTTGTACTTTGCTGACATGTCCTGGGTCTTAGGAGGTTAATTTGGTTTTGATCTTGTAATAGTTTACCATACTATGACAGACATTCAAAACAGAGATGTGTGTTTTTTTTTTAAATTAATTTGCTTGGATCATGTAATAGTTTACTATACTATGTTGTAAATAAACATTAATTTCAGAGGACATTTAGTCTATATAATGTATATTGTTGTGGACGGAGGCAGTAAATCCAGGTGTAGATTACTGCACAAAGGGAGAATTTGATTTTCCTGTGTCAGGATATGTACAGTCAGTCCAGCTTGGATTTACAAGGAGGACAATTAATACTGAACAAACAAGAACTGAAACTATGAATTATGAAAGAGCTGCAGCATCTGAAACTGACCACAATGAACATTTGACACATAAACAGAACCACAGTGCTGCAGTTTCACAACCACAGTTTGTCATGTCTTTTATGGATTGAGATTGTCTCCGTCAATTAACCATATGTTTTACTATTAAGTTTTTTTTTTTTTGTTTTTTTTTTTTATCAATTACTAGAAATTTCAGGAGACCCCATTTGAATTCCAGGCGACCCCACGTGGGGTCCCGACCCCAAGGTTGAAAAACACTGGTTTAAACTCAGATTTTTGGTCCTGAGTGAAATGTTGAAGGAACTGGAGGTTTATTAGTTTATTAATGATCTGAAATTATTGGTAACAGATGCATAAATAAAACATGACACAACATGAGAAAGGACATCTGTGGAAAAGGTTGGATTTCAGTGGGTTTTAAAGGTGAACTTTCTGAAACACTGAACTTCTACAACATCAATGAGCTTCATATCCAAGTATCAGCTGAACTTTTCCAATATTAAAGTCAGGGATCCTCTGGACATGATCCATCTGTGTGATCATCCTAGTGGTTTTTCTCCAGAATCTGATCCGGATCGTTCCAGTCCGGGTCCAGATCTGTGTAGGGGTGTCCGTGTGAAGTCCTGGATCCGTCCCCTCAGCTCCGCCCAGACCCGGACTGGACTCCCCCGGCTTCCCCGGATCCTGGGCGTCAGTCTCCGCTCGGATCAGCTCTCAGACGTCAACCATGGGTGTGCGGGATCTGGACTGGTTCTTCTGGACCACCTTTCTGGGCTTCGCGGTGTCGGTTCAGTGCGTAACGCGGGCAGAGTTCTTCCCCTTCGGCGAGAGCGCAGGAGACCAGGTCCTGGAGCCTGGTTCGGACCAGACGCACCGCCTGGGACTGGACAGACCCCTGCTCTTCTACGACGGAACCTTCGACAGCATCTATGTAAGTGACCGAACCGAACAGGGCGGTTCTGCTGGTGGAAACACCCGGGCTTTGATCGGACCGGACGTCAATGTTGCGTAATTACGCATAAAAGTACCAGGTCAGAAGTTAGTGGGAAAAAAAGAAAAGAAAAAAAAAAAAAGAAAAGAAAAGTGAGGCTAAAATAATGTGTGAGTTGCACAACCATCCGGAACCACCATATGGGGCTCCGCGGGTTCTGCTCAATATTGATTCACTTATCGTGGCGGTAGAAGTCTGTGGAATGCACCAGTCCACGCATTCTTCACCTCCCCGGAGGTTATCGGTTTACGGTGGACTCCAACAGAAAAGAGCTGCACGAGCCCCTCAAACACATCCAAAAACATCTAACAGATCCAACATCTAACAGATCCAATAAATCCATCATCCAACAGATCCAAAAAATACAATAAAACTAACATCCAGTATCCAACAGATCCAATGGATCCAACAGATCTAACATCCACCACATTCAACATATCTAACATCTAACAGATCTAACAGATCCAATAAATCCAACATCCAACAGATCCAAAAAGATCCAACAAATCTAACATCCAATATCCAACATATCCAATGGATCCAATGGATCCACCAGATCTACCGGACCCACTAAAACTCTGTTGGACCACAGATGATTATTCTGAGTGTGAATCTGATTTATTGTGGTTTTATCTCCATTTATTCTAATATCATCTTTTGCATTTTGCAGTGAAAATCAGGTATTTTCCTACATTTAATTCACTGATCAAGTAGATTTTCATAAAAGTTAAGATTAAATTAGAGCTGAAACGATTAATCGACTCAAAGCGATAAAAAAAACCATCATTCAACCACAATTCTCCTGAATCAAAGCTTTGCTTCCTTTGTTTCTCTGCTGTTAAACATTGGTTCCACTGTTGTGTTTCACACGGACGCTTATTGTGGCACACAAAGAAGCTTCAATTCAGGAAACCTGCAATAGAATATGTCCCTTCAATCAATTCGAGTCAAATAATCGAATCGTGAATTTTTACATTCGCTTCAAGCGCCTAATCGATTAATCAGTTGCAGCTCTAGATTAAATTCAAAGGTTATTAGATCAAAATGAGGAAAAAATAAGTTTTTCCTCAAAATCTCTCATTATCTGAACATAACCCCAGTGTGTCCATCCACTGTCATTGATCCAACTCCATGGGTTTTACTGGTGAATCAATGTTGTACAAGATGACAGTGTTTCCACGGTAACTACGGAGCCTCTGAACGTCCAAATATGGTCATATCTGATGACCATGAAAAGATGACGAACTGTATTTCACACCAATTATTGACGTGGATTGATAGAATAAATGGATCAACAGGAATTAAACAGTTTAGATCAGTAGATGGATTAGGTTAAAGGAGGACGTTTGGGTCTTTAAGGGTTAAAAGAGTGTTTTTCAACCTTGGGGTCGAGACCCACATGGGGTCACCTGAAATTTCAAGTAAGTGATTAAAATATATATATATATATATATATATATATATATATATATATATATATATATTGATGAGTTGAGAGAGACGATCACATACATAAAATACATGACAAACTGTGGTTGTGAAACTGCAGCACTGTGGTTCTGTTTATCTGTCAAATGTTCATTGTGGTCAGTTTCAGATGCTGCAGCTCTTTCATAATTCATAGTTTCAGTTCTTGTTTGTTCAGTATTAATTGTCAGCCTTGTAAATCCAAGTTGGACTGACTGTACATATCCTGACCAAGGAAAATCCAATTCTCCCTTTGTGCAGTAATCTGCACCTGGCTTTACTGCCTCTGTCCACAATAATATACAATATATAGACTAAATGTCTAAAATTAACCTGGATTTGCAACATAGTATAGCAAACTTTTACATGATCCAAGCAAATTAATTAAAAAAACAAACAAAAAAAAAAACATCTCTGTTTTGAATGTCTGGGATCGACAGAAATTTGTGATGTTAAAATGGGGTCGCGAGTCAAAAAAGGTTGGGAACCACTGGGTTAATGAAAACCTGCTTCACCTCTGCTTTAATTGTGTTTCTTGTGGACATGTTATCAGACACTAATCACATACAGACGGAGTTTCCCCTGAAAAGCAGGAAGCCTGGTCTGTCGAACAAAACTAGGTCAGAAAGTCTGAGTGTTCGTGGGTTTGAAAGAACGCTTCAGTATCTGCTGTTCACGGAGTTTAAATGTTAAGGTTAACGTTACCTTCAGGCTCCAGGAAAACAGAACCTCAGCAGACGTTTATCTCTGCAGCCGCTGGTGAAATAACACTCATGATGTATGTTTTATTTAGTCTAGAGGGTTTATTCTGTTCACATTCTCAGTGAAAACACCCCCAGATGATTCAGTGGTTTGTTGTTCTGAATTCATCTCCTGTGTTTGTCACATTCTGAGTGTAAAGAACAGTTTAAAACCACAAATAACCAAAGTTTTCAGTTTCATTTTGCTGGATTAAAAGCTCAGATAAAGAAAGAAAAGGATCTAAATAAGTACAAAGTCATTCATTCCAGGTGTGTTTTTGTCTGGTCACGTCTTTTACATCCTGTTTTGTCTCGTTTACATCTTGTTTTGTCTTTTTAATGAATAATTGAATAATTAACTCGGTCGCTCACAGTTTACAGCTGCGGTTTATCTTTAAGTTGTTTCCAACATGTTTCAACATATATTAACCCTTTCATGCATGAATTAATATAAAACTGAGTGGGACTTAAATGTGTCCAATTGGATTCTTTTCAGTCACATACATTTATTACAGTCTTTACACAACTTTACTCATAAATATATTCTCAGCACAGGATCTAAAAGAAAACATAAGATTTATTTAGGAACACCTAAGGTCAAAGGTAACTGTAGTTAGTAGGTAAGTGATGATAAGTTATTACCTGATAAAGTAGAAAAAAATATTAATTAATCAGCAAAACATGTAGAAATGTTAGTGCTGTAGTGTTATAACAAAAACAACTAATTAACAGGAAATATATGTTTGAATAACAGGCATGAAAGGGTTAAATACATTTAAAGTCATTTTAAATTAATGTGAAAAAAATAAATCCGGAAGGAAATGTTTTTTTCTAACTGAGTAATGTTTGCATTGTAGTGTTATAATGAGTCAAATATACACTGTAAAAAAACAAAAAAACAAAACAAAACAAAAAAAACGTAAAAAAAAACAACCCTGGTATTATTCCAGCACCTGGGGCGCCAAAAAAATACTGTTAAATAACAGAAAATAACCATCTCATAAAATTACGGTAATTTTCCATAATCAAAATACAGTTTTTTTTACATGACTTTACATGAGAATTTGCATATTTTTTTGACTTCTTAATGTTTAAGAAAGAATATTTTCATATATTAAAACAATCAAATTACCTACAAATATGGATGAACATTGTTATAAAACAAATAACAGAGCTTAAAATTGCAGAAAAGTTTTGTTATTAGTTGGTGTTTATCACATAATTTTATGTTAAAAACTTGTATATCAATTAATATTTGATGTAATAAAATGATATACTACACGTAAAAACATTTGACTTATCTTTCAAAACCTGCCAATTAACTGTTAATAAACTAGTTGTCTGGATTTAAATTCCAACAATTTACTGTTAATTTAAGATCATATAAAGCAGATTATTTCACATTCAATCATGTGGCTCTCTTAGATATCTTCTTATAAAAGAGGTAGAAATTAACCAACCATTTATATTTACAATATTCTACTGCGGATTTAAGAATATGTGAAGTGTTGTGGTTGAATGACATATACTTTTCAATGAGACTCAGTTGTCCAATCCACTGATAAAACTGTATTTGGACAGTTTATCAGTGCTTATACACGCTATACATTCACAAAAATGCATTTATTCAGCATTTTTGTTGTGAAACCTCCCATAATTACACAAGATATTTGTCAATTAACAAACAAGTCTTGTTAAACTTACAGAGCAAATACTACCTTTACGGTTAATTGTCAGTAATTTTATCTCTTTTTATTATTTTTTTACAGTATGAAACTTTAAATTAACAGTTTAATCTCATAAATAGAAAAGAAATATTTGTGAAATTATGATACATTTGCAAATGTATTTTAACTGTATTTAACTGTATTATTTCTGTGAAAAAAGAAAAAAATTCTTTTAAACAATGGAAATTTTCTGGTTATTCACAGTTACAGTTTTTTCATGTTATTTTACATTTGATGTGTAAAATCACAGTCTATTTTTGTCTTTTCATTGATATTTTCCTGTATCTTAAAAATACAGGAAAAATCTGTAAAATAAACAGTGAAAATTCTGTTAAATTACAGATTTTTTTTACAGTGTATGTTAGAATGACATCATGAATGAAAGGGTTAATAAGTTAAAATGATAAGTTCTCTGCTTCATCCTGGAAAAAAATCAGCTGTTAAAGTATAAAGAAGTAATTGGACATTTATTGTGAAAATTATCGACATTGTTATGAAATCGTTTGTGGAAGCATCGGAGGCGGACGGTGCAGATTACTTCCTGGATTTCATTCTGTTAGAACTAGACAGTGCAGATTATTTCCTGGGTTTGGTTCTGTCTGATGTGGTCCTCCTGGGGTTTTTCGGACCCGTCTGGTTCAGACAGACTCATCCGGCCTCGGGGTCCGTTGGTCGGATCCACCTGATGACGTGGTCTCACCTGACCCGCCAGCGCCCTGAGGGGTTCCATGTGGTTTTGGAGACGTTTCTTCAATCATCAGGTGGTTTGTGATTCAGGATCCAACCGTCCTTGGAATGTTCACGGCCTGAATACGACTCTGCTCCATCACTCATCCTTTTCCACATCCATGTTCTTCTTTGGCAGGAAGTTTTTGTAATTAGGTCTAGGGAACGATGTCCCGGTCCGGGACCAGGACAGGAAATGGAGCCAGGATTAGTGTTCTTGTTTTTACATTCAGGAAGTGGAGGAGCCCCTGATGCACAGTGTGGTTTTGACATGAGCCCAGGTTGGCTTTATGAGCCCTGCATGTGTTCACATTAAAGCTGAGTTCAACGGCGTCAGAGCTGTTCCAGAACATGGATCTGATCATTCACACTGAGCTCAAGAAATGGCCTTGTGTGTCACACCAGTTCTTATGGCATTTGTTGGGCGATACCTACACATTTTTAACCTTTCATGTGTTATTCAATGCCATTTGATTGCGTGTCAGTTGGGGATGTAACGATTACCGGTATAACGATAAACCACAGTAAAATTGCAGACAGTTAGTATTACCGTTAAAATTCTAATTATCATGATAACCGTGTTTGATTACCACACTTTTAGGGGAAAAAACCCTATGTAAAGATCTGCTTTTATGTCAAATATTTGAGCATAGTTTTCATTTTTTACAATTTTAATTTTCTATACCTAATATTTGGAACCAATATTCACTTTTAAAGTCTTTGAAAAGGTTCGTTAAGCATCTGTGTGTTATTTATGCAATAAAGTATATACACTTTTCAATCAGATTTTTTTTTTGTGTGTGTGTGTGTTTTCTGGCCTTTTATGTTTTTATAATAGGTTAAAGTGAAAAAATAATAGACAGATGATATAGATGAAGTTGTGCTGAAAAAAAAAGATCCCAAACATGGGTACAGTAAACATTTGTTTATATAGTATATAAAGGCAAAATCAAAAGTACTAAAGAACGGACAAAATAGGCTCAGACTGCTAAGGGTTAATATTTGAATGTTTCTGCAACAGAAGGGACATTGTGCCAATTATTTTATTTGGCTTTTTTTTTTTTTTCAAAATACAACTTGGTTAAATGATTTCAGTGTGTGTATCAGTACTTTCTGAACATTTTGAGCACAATTTCAATAATACCGTGATAATAATGATAACCATGATAATTCTGGTCACAATAACTGTGATATGACATTTTCATATCGTGACATCCCTAGTGTCAATTTACACCCAGATCTCTAGTTCACATAACCCTAACCCTCAGTGCGTGGTATTGGACACATCCATTCAGGTTGGACAGGGGGTTAATAATAAGTTTTTGGTTGATGGATTTATCCTTTCTATTTATTTTATGAAATTATTCTTGTGCTGTTTTATTGCACTCATTTTATGTACGGCACTAGGGCTGTGTATTGGCAAGAATCTGGCGATACAGTATAAATCACAATACTAGGATCACAATACGATATATCATGATTTATCATGATACTGTTAAAAAGACAGTTTTTTTATTGGTTGTGTTTCTTTTTTTAAAATGATTATTTCCTTGAAGAATTGAATTACACCCGAAACATGCTCAAATACTAAACACATTTTTATTTGATCCCAACAGGATCTAATGCTATATCACAAAATGCTCCTGTGTTCAAACTGAAATTCTGTTTTACAGACATTTCAGTTTAAGATCCTGTTCAAATGTTCATATTCTGTTAGTTCAGAACTAACATCATATTATTTTTGTCCCAAACAAAGGAACTAACATCTGCCTCTCAGACAGTAAAAAGTGCTTTTAGGATGTTTCAAATAATGATCATTTAATAATGAATAAAATCTAAACAAAAAAGAAAAACAAAAATGAACCTCCGCCATATCTGCATTTGAATAAATACCTAAAAATATCAATACAGTACTTTTTCGTATCGATACAGTATTGTGAAATGAAATATCATGATATATTGCAGAACCAATATTTTCTTACACCCCTAGTTAATAATAAGTTTTGGTTGATGGATTTATCCTTTCTGTTTATTTTATGAAATTATTCTTATGTTTTTTTTATTGCACCCATTTTATGTACAGCACTTGGTGATTTTTATCTGTGAAAAGTGCTTTATAAATGAACTTTACTTAGTGACTTACTAATAACGGCGTGAACATACATGTGGAAAGCTTATAATGCGTACAGGTAACAGGCCAATTAAAAGTGGTACGTACATTTGGACAAAGCAGCGGACCTTGGGGGACCAAGTCTTGACTATAGTTTTTTGAGTGTCCAAAAAAGTGCTATAAAAGTGTAATGTATAATAATAATAATAATAATAATAATAATATTATTATTATTATTATTATTATTATTATTAATGTGAGTCATGACATCATGTTGGATCATTAGTCAGACTTTAATGAAACCGAGAAACAAGAATCTGTTTAGGTCTGACGTTCTGTTGGACTCATGTTTGACGTATAAACACAACATGTATGATGTTTTTTAGCCTCAGATTGGATGAATTTTCTTTCTGCTCATGTTTTTCACCCAAAAGCCCCAAACATAAACTGTTTAATATCTGTTGATCCACTAATTCTATCAATTCATGTCAATAACTGGTGTAAAATACAGTTCTTCATCTTTTCATGGTCATCAGATATGACCATATTTGGACGTTCAGAGGCTCCGTAGTTACCGTGGAAACACTGTCATCTTGTACAACATTGATTCCCCATTCAAACCCATGGAGATGGATCAATGACAGTGGATGGACACACTGGGTTTATGTTTAGTTAATGACAGATTGGACTGAAAAAGACACTGTTTATTCAGTTTTTCTCTGTTTTTATAAAATAACCTTTGAATTAACTCTGAGCTTTAATGAACATCTACATGATCAGTGAATTAGATGTAAGAAAATACAGGATTTACACTGAAAAATGCAAAATGTAAAGGATAGTATAATAAATGTTAATAAATCACTTTGGAAAAGGTTAAGTGTGAAAAATAATGTAGAAGTCACTACAAAAATAGCTGTAGGTGTTTAAGGGTTAATTCACTCTTGATGTAATGAAGACACACGATAATGCAAAATTAATAATAATAGATAATTCACCTGAAATGAGTTTAAACTTAAGCCTGTTTGGAAAATGTCAAACAATATGAGGGTTTCATTAAATATATGACTAATACAAAAGGAAATGGACACAAATAAATGTAACATAAGTGACATTATCATCAGCATATAATGGTACTTTTATTCATTAATGATATTTTTGGCTGAAAAAGTCCCTTTTTCTTCAGTTTTCTCTGTGTTTTGATAAAATAACCTTTGCATTTACTCTGAGCTTTAATGAACATCCACATGATCAGTGAATTAAATATAAGAAAATACAGGATTTACACTGAAAAATGTTAAATATGGAAGATAATATTAGAATAAATGGAGATAAAGCACTTATGAAATGTCAGATTTACAGAGAAACATTGGAAGTCACAACAAAAGTATATTTTATGTCTTTAATGGTTAAAATGTTGTTTTTCTTGACGTTTCCGTGTCTTTTTTGCTCTAAATCTAAACACTTGACTGTGTCCGTTCTTCAGATGTGATGTTTCTAATCACATCTATGTTGTCACGGTTACAGATCAACACCAATGGTTTTGTTGCGACGTCGGAGCCGAGCGGTGAGTCGTCGTATCTCGGAAACATGCCTCCGAAGTTCGGCATAATCGCCGCTCTGCAGGGTGACCTGGACACTAGCGACGGCGTGGGGCGGGTCTTCTACCGCCAGGACTCCTCCCCTGACGTCCTGCGCCAGGCGGCTGACCACATCAACAGGGCCTTCCCCGAGGACGACGAGGTCAGCCCCACCCACGCCGCTGTGGTCACCTGGGTGGGCGTGGCCACTCAGGAAGCACCGAGCAGAGGAGACGGCATTGACACGAGGGTGAGACACGGATTGATTAGAAAACAGTGATGGAGTTGGTTGAGTTTTATTTGAACTTTTACTATATTCATTTCTTTCATTGTTTTTGCTGATTTTGTTCATTTTATTGAATATTTCATTGTTTTTTGTTCATTTTTCTTCTTTTTTAAATTTGTTTTTGCTGATTTTGTTCATTTTACTAATTGGTTCATTTTTTTGTTCGTTTACTTTATTGTTTTTGCTGATTTTGTTCCTTTTTGTTCATTTTACTAATTGTTTTGTTAATTTTTTTGTTTGTTTACTTTGTTTTTGCCCATTTAGCTCATTTTATTATTTCATTGTTTTTTGTTCATTTTTTCTTCTTTTTAAATTAATTTTTGCTCATTTTGTTGATTTTACTAATTGTTTTGTTAATTTTTTTGTTTGTTAACTTTGTTTTTGCTCATTTTGTTCATTTCATTCATTATTTCATTGTTTTTTGTTTATTTTTTCTTCTTTTTACATTTTTTTGCTCATTTTGTTCATTTTATTTCATTGTTTTTTTGTTCATTTTTTCTTCTTTTTTAATTTGTTTTTGCTCATTTTGTTCATTTTTTTTCTTCGTTTACTTTATTATTTTTGCTCATTTTGTTCTGTTTTTATAAATTTTTCTGTGTTTTGTTCATTTGTTCCTTTTGGTCTTTTGTCTCATTGTTCTCATGTCCTGTTTGACTCTTCATCCATATTTGTCTCGCTGGTCCTGGACTCCTAATCAGCTGATACTGATAGTTTTTAAAGTACTAATAATAGTTCTGTGGTTCTGGTCGTTCTGATGTTCTACCTGCAGAGGAACACCTTCCAGCTGGTCCTGGCATCCTTGGAGACCGCCTCCTACGCCGTGGTCCTGTATGCGAGGGACGGCGTCCAGTTCACGTCCACGCCGGTCGGGGACAGGCCCATGGTGATGCATTCAGGGTTCAGTAAGGGTCTGGTTCGCGGTTTCCTGTTTTCCAGCCAGGGGCCGTACTATCGGACCAGCACTGACGACGAGGCGTCCGTCCAGGCGTTGGCAGAGTAAGTGGGCCAGACTCGTGTCTTCCTGTACTTCCTGTTTCTGTCCCACGGTTCTGACCGTGTCCCATCACAGGGAGACCAACTCAGGCCTGAGGGGGGTCTGGGTCTACGAGATCGGCACATCTCCGTATTTCAGCAACGTGGCACCGGGTGAGGTCACCGACTTGCCCACCGAGGAGGAGCACGGAGCGTCCAATCAGAGGCGTCCATTTGACGGGCAGCAGGTGGAGTACCCCCCCTACGGGTCTGAAGGAGAACAGATCCAGATCCACTCGGTCCAGTACCAGCCTCACCAGCCCGACAACCCGGAGGTGGTCGTGGTCGACGACACAGACATTAACGTAGACGGTGAGTTTGGACTCAGGTACCGGTCCAGGTCTGATCCAGGTCTGGTCCAGGTCTGATCTAGCTCTGGTCCAGATCTGATCTAGGTCTGGTCCAGTTCTGGTCCAGGTGTGATCCAGTTCTATTCTATTCTATTCTATTCTATTCTATTCTATTCTATTCTAGTCTATTCTAATATGAACAGATGGAGTTTCAGATCTGCAGGTTTGATGGATAATAATAATGATAATGATAAAGATCATTTCTGTTTAATTATCTGTTAATAAATGACCGATGTATTTGTTTTTAGAAGAAAAACATCTGTTTTTATGTCACTTTGTCTTGGTTTACTGCAGTCGTAATGCTGTGCTTGTTTCTTTCATCGTGAATCCTGAACGTTTCTTCTTCTTGTTCATTTTCTTTATTTGCAGTTTTTTTCGTACAACCTCGGAACGTGTGCGAACAACAGGAAGAAGTGTTCCCAGTTCGCAGACTGTCAGGACTACAGCGCCGGCTTCTGCTGCCACTGTAGACCTGGTTTCTATGGCAACGGGATCCAGTGTGTCGCTGAGGGTATGACGGGTTTAAAAGGGTCACATGTCTGTTTGGTCTGGTGTTGAAATGGGTGGAGAGAGGTTGAAATACGCCAGAACCATGACTAAGACCAGAACCGAGACCAAGACCAAAACCCCAGAACTAAGACCAGAACCAAGACTATAACCAAGACCAGAACCATGACCGAGACCAAAACCCGAACCCCAGAACTAAGACACAAAACCAAGACTAGAACCCCAGAACTAAGACTAGAACCAAAACTAGAAACAAGACCAGAACCAAGGCTGTAACCAAGACCAGAACCAAGACTAGCAACAAGACCTGAACCAAGACTGTAACCAAGACCAGAACCAAGACTAGAAACAAGACCAGAACCCCAGAACTAAGACCAGAAACAAGACTAGAACTCCAGAACTAAGACTAGAACCAAGACTAGAACCCCAGAACTAAGACTAGAACCAAAACTAGAAACAAGACCAGAACCAAGACTATAACCAAGACCAGAAACAAGAATGTAACCAAGACCAGGACCAAGACTAGAAACAAGACCAGAACTGCAGAACTAAGACACAGAACCAAGACTAGAAACAAGACCAGAACCGCAGAACTAAGACACAGAACCAAGACTAGCAACAAGACCAGAAACAAGAATGTAACCAAGACCAGAACCAAGACTAGAAACAAGATCAGAACCCCAGAACTAAGACACAGAACCAAGACTAGAAACAAGACCAGAACCAAGACTATAACCAAGACCAGAACCAAGACCAGAACCAACACTATATCCAAGACCAGAACCAAAACCAACACCAAAACCAGAACCAAGAGAAAGACCAACCAAGGACAGAACCAAAACCAACACCAAAACCAGAACCAAGACAAAGATCAACCAAAACAAAGTCCAAGACCAGACCAGATGCACACCACTGGTGTCATGTCTGCTCCCAGACTGTGTCTGTCTTTTCTGTTTTGTCTGTCATTTCCTGTTTTATTTTGTTAAGTTTCCCTCATGAGTCATCTCTGGTGTCTTTACTTCCCCTCCTTGATTGTTTCACCTGCTCCTGATTACCTGACTCCTCCCTGATTATCTCCACCTGTGTCCAATTGTCTTCCCGCCCTCTTGTGTATTTAAACCCTGTGTTTTCCCCTGTTCCTTTGCCAGTTTGTGTTCTACCTTTGTGTGCTCACTTACCAGCGTTTTTTGGATACCTGTCTGCCCGTTTTGACCCGTTTTTGCCTTCCGACCACCGATTCTGCCTGTTCCTTGTCTGCCTGCTCGTCTGGTTCTGACCTGGTTTGTACATTGACTTCTGATTCTGCCTATTCCCTGACTACCTCAGCCTCCAACGTGTTACCTTGTGTTTCGACCCTCGCCTGGACCTTGACCGTGAGTAGCCTTTCCCTCATGTCCTGTTGCCTCCTGAATTGCCCTCCTGTGTATGACCTGGCTTGTTTTTTGACTATCCTCTGTTTTGCCCTAGTCGGGGTGTTGACGGGAATCCTCCAGCTCGGCCGTGCTGACCATCCATATTCCCCGCTCACAGCCCGGACGAAGAGTCCAGTATCACACGCCTACATAGACGTGTTAACTATTTTGTGCTGTGTTTTTACTACTGTGATTGTGTTTAATAAACACTCTCAATTGGTCATCTGCGTTCTGGTCTTGCATTTGGGTTCAGCCTTTGTACTAGTCCCATTACAACTGGTACCATGTCCAGGTTTTTCATCTGTAGATGTTGGATGATGGGTGTTGGATTCTGGTTTTGTTCATGTATGGTTTGGTTCTGGTTCTGCTTTTGTTCAGGTTCTGGTTCAGGTCTGGTTCAGGTCTGGTTCTGCTTTCTTTTCTCCAGGAAAGCCCCAGCGGATGAACGGTAAAGTCAACGGGCGGGTTCTGGTGGGTGGTTCTGCGTCTCCGGTGGAGTTCAGCAGTAACGACCTCCACTCGTACGTGGTGGTGAACGACGGGCGCTCGTATGTGGCCATCAGTGACATCCCGCCCTCCGTGGGGCCGTCGCTGCAGCCCCTGTCGGCCCTGGGGGGGGTCATCGGCTGGGCCTTCGCTCTGGAGCAGCCGGGCTTCAAGAACGGCTTCAGCATCATCGGTAAGACCACGCCCCCCTGGTAACAGCCAGTGGAGTTCACCAGGGTCAGGTCCTCAGGTTGACCCCCCCCCCCCCCACTGCCCCTCCCACTCTGTTTCCTGCAGGGGGGGAGTTCGTGCGGCAGGCCGAGGTGACCTTTCTGCCGGGGAACGAGAAGCTGACCATCAGGCAGGAGTTCAAAGGCATCGACGAGCATGACCACCTGGCGGTCAGCACCACCCTGGAGGGGAGGGTCCCCGAGGTCCCCCGGGGGGCCACGGTGCAGATTGACCCCTACTCGGAGATCTACCAGTACAGCAACAACCGTAAGACCCCCTGTGATTTATACATGTTCATTCTAACGTACAGGTACAGTGGATCTACAAACACACAACATTTAAGAACAGACTGAAGATGGGGCTTTATTAGGACGTGAAAACATCTGGGGCTTAAAAACAAATTTACGAGGTGTGTGTGTGTGTGTGTGTGTGTGTGTACACTGCACAAGTATCTCTCTCTACCTCAGAGGTACACACAGGCAGACAGACAGCAGGCGCCTGTGATGAAGGGGACATGAATTTACTCATGTACTTATTAAAAAGACAAAAACAGATCCGTTCACAGATCCGGGTCCTGGATGCCCAGGTCCAACAACACCCATGGGTAGAATATTGGTACAATTACACTGATTATATCCTCCTGAGACCCAGGAAAGGGAAAAGTTTTAGCTTTTTTACGTTAAACAACTGCCTTGATTGGAAACTGTATAATGCAACCTTTTTTTCAGATGAAGTTTTTTTTTTTTTTTTTTTCATAATTTTATTTATTTTTTATGGAATGTCCGTTGCAATAGACAGCTTTTTTTTTTTTTTTTTTTTTTTAAGTAAAACTGTCAAACTTTTGTCCCCTATGGAGGACAAAAATGCATTGCTGGGTCTCAGGAGGATACTCAGACATTTCAGATTATTCACATTCAGGGTGCCATTTGTCAAAAAAACTGAGGGGGATGTTTTGTTTTTGTTTTGTTTTTTTTGTCGGAGTGGGGGGGGGGGCAGCAGTTATACACGTGGGGGTGTGGTCCATAACTAACGCTAGCGTGAAACGACAGTGAAACTTTACTTACTTTTAACATCCAACTCCAGGGTTATATTCCTCTATTAAACAGTGGATCTTACACCAGATTTTCTCACCTTCTAACCTGTATCCACTGGACCCCCTCCACTGCTCTATGGGCTCCATGAATTTTTCACATTTACCCCCCTCATCTATATTGGACTCTCCAAAGGCCAGTTCATGACTTCAAAATAAAATGGTTTTGTGCAGCTGTAACACCAATGACATAATTTTGGGTGACTGATATTTATTTGACATGATTAATAATAATTTCTATCTCTTTACCATATCAATATTGTATTCAGTGTATGTAATGTTATGTAAATGTGAATGAGTTTTAATTCGTGAAAAAAAAGTATTTTTAAATGAAAACTATAGGCTTCACTTCCTTGTATGATGAAAGTGACAAGATAACTCCTTGAACTTAGCATATAAAATGGCAATTTATTTAAAATGCTTTTATTTTTATTTATTTTTCTATGTGTATCATTGCAAAGACAGTCTTTTTTTTTTTTTTATAAAACATATATAATTAATGTGATTATTAGGTCATCTTAAAGTATTTTGGTGTCTGCTGAAGTAAGTGACTGCACTTCCACCGTTTGTGTAAATGACCCACCTGCTGTTTCCCACGGTCGTTGTGTCATCCGTGTCTTGGATGATTTAGTCTGGGTGGTTGGAGTATCCGGGTCAATCACTGGTCTTCTCCTCAGATCATCAGCCGTAGATGACCGGACCGGTGTTCAGGTGCATTTAGAAACCAACTCCTTTTTCATTCATCTCCTGCTTTGAAGTCGGCGCACATTCCGGGCGATTATGCTAGCTAGCTTGTATAGCGTCGCCGGGCTAGCTTGCTAACAGTCTTGTAATCTTCGTATATTTCGTATTTGGTATATTGGCTAAAACTCTCCTGAATCCTGATTGAATCATTTTATGTTAACAGACTGCCATGTCTCTGTGCTACATAAGCTTAATATATTGATTGACTTTTTCAGTGTCGGGTCATGGCACTATTACAGTTACCTTACAGCTAGCTTACGGCTTAGTTACCCATAATGCATTGTGGGTTTTGAATATTATGCTTCATTGCAATGTTTTTCTGCACAGGGGTTATTGTGTTAGGTGAATTTTAATGGGTGTGTATAACAATGTTCAATGGCCCTTTTAAACCTATAAAAAATTTCTTTGAAACTTTAGTGAAAAGTGTTATTTTCAGTAAGTCTGCACAGTCATGTCCAAGTGGTTCATCTGAGCTACACCTCTGAAAGCACTGGCTGAGTTTAATGTGTGTTTACAGGCTAATTCAATCCTATTTGGTTATTGTATGTTTAATAAGCTCCTTAACACATGCTTTTCTGCAAATGTGTATTGCTGGCTTGTTATCCATTCCTATGAAATTTGCTAGCTTAATGTAGCCATGTATTAGCCCTGTGTATTAGCTTGTTACTAATGCAATTAACGGGTGTTAAAGACGATGATTTGCATATGAAAAGATTGCTAATTATCGCTGTTTAACCAAAGCATTCCACTAAACGGCCCAAATGTATATAGTTAGTCCCAACGTGAAAGTGATGTCCACTTTGTTTTTCTGTTGTATTTTTCACTTTCACTCTGTGTTTTTACACCAGTCAGTTGTAAACTTTCTATGAGGACTGGAATAAAGGAGCAGGAAAGGCCCAGTTTGGCTGTTCATCTGCCTTAACATACAAGAATATAGAACACATAATGGTAACAGTACAAAAAAATGTATGGTGACCTTTGAACCAGGATGGGTTAGAATGTGAAGGGGGCCTGTGCTTGCGCTAGGAAAATGAAAGATCCAGCCACTGTGGCTACATTAGTAGAAATGAGTGTAGCCACAAAAAGCCACAGCCAGACTGGGTCCAGTCTGGGTCCCTGCTGTGGGGCGCGTAGTGGACTGCGGTGATGAGCATAGCTCCCCTGGGAAATTCTGGGAAAAATTAGGTCTTTTTCCTGCATTCTGGTGCATTTTGAGCTTAAAAATATGTTCAGTCTGGCTTCAGTTTCATACCAAAAAAAAATTTTTAAAAAATTAACTTAAGTCAACATTTTCATCTAAACTATTTTTATTTCTAATTTAATGTGTAACAAAACAATAAATGATAGACTTATAAATAAGACACAAGACTTTATTGGCTAAAAATACACATACAGCATCTTACCAACTTCTAATGAGTGCTAATTCAAGTAACTGTTTTATGTGATTTTCTAAATGATCATGATCCACATTGTTCTGTTACTAGTTGAAATCACTTAAAAAAATATTTTTATCTAAGCCAGAAAACCTATATATTTTGTAAAATTTCTCTAAAAAATTCATTTCTTTCATTATTAAAAGGTGCATTGATGATGTGAAGGATCATAAGTGGGCTAGTGAAGGATCCGATCATAACATTCCAACAAACGAGGATCCAGATCATAAAAAAATTCAAAGTGAAACCTCTGAGTATGATGCCATACATTAGGGATGCACCGATACCACTTTTTTCCAGACTGAGTACGAGTATGAGTACTTACTTTTGAGTACTTGCCGATACTGAGCACCGATACTAGTACTTAATAATCCCATTCCAGTTGTTGGTTCCTTTTGTAAATGTGCTTTATTGTCGTTGTCATTAGTCTGACTGGAACAAAGTGCTGCTGCTGACATTTAATGTGTTGGAATGAGCGTTTGTCAATTAATCCATCAGGGGGCGCTGCTCTGAATTAACCATACTGGACAAATACTACAAAGAAGAGTAAAGTTTTTTGAGATGAAGAAGAAGAAATTCAGTAATAACAAACATGAAGATGACAGAGGCAACACTAATGTGATACTAATATTGCAGCGTTTTCGCTGGTAAGGTGTAAAAGCGGAGCTTCAGCAGGTAGAGAGAAGAGAAATGAGCCAGAAGTTTGGTTTTCACTTCCACTGGTGGCGGTCTGCACCGCTCCGTACCCCTCTCTGTCTGGGTGTGAATTCGTAAAAAATCGGAAATGTTCGGGTGAGTTCGATCGCTCTCGGCAGCGCTCTTAAGTAGTGGAGACCGCATTTGTTATTTTCCTTGGCTATCGCTCGGACATTTTCGATCAGAGATGTAAGTTGGTTGATTTTACTAAAAAATACCTTCGCCACTGTGGCTACATGGGTTGAAAACAACTTCGCCAACCAGGAAAATGCATCACCAATGGCGATGTGGCAAAGGCTAGCGCAAGCCTAGCTGGGGGGGTTATGGGAGGCAGGCAGACGGCTGGACAGAGCTGGACAAAGACAATGTGGGACTGGGACAGTTATTGTCCACATGTAGGCTTAGAAGTGGAGTTTTACGCTGTAAGTTTGTGGCACTGATAAGTGCATGACTAGTGACTGTGTATGTGTACGTGTGTGAAACTGAATTTACATATAGGTTTCGTAGATGTCGGTAAACAAATGTGGCGGCGCTCCGTTGAAAAGTGGAACTACATTATGCCAATGGGATCTCGTCCCACATAAAGTTTGTCGTAGAGCAACAAAAATCGGTACTCAGATTCATCGTCAGCAGACAAACAAAAAATATTATGGCCACACCCCTTAACAAACTGCAAGTTGGCCATGTTGGATTGAAATTTCCAAAATGCAGCGTTTTCGTTGACATCATATTTTAACTATCTCCTCCTTGAGCGTTTGGCCAAATGAGCTCAAAATTGGCATACAGTATCTGGAGAAGTGGGGCATCAGAAGTTAGCCACATTTTTGGGATCGGTGTCACCGTTTTTGTGAAACGAGGTCACAAATTTTGCAAAGTTTTTTCAGAAATTTACCTTTACAAAAATTGCTCCACCTCGGATATTTGAACACCGATTTGGCTCAAATTTGAATCTCACATATATCTCCCAGGTCTACACTCATTCATTGGAAAAATTTGAAGTTTTGCACAATAGTGCCCCCTGCAAATTTACCTTTACTAAAATTGCTTCAGTTCGGACATACGAACACCGATTTAGCTCAAATTTGAATCGGTTGTCCATCTCCCGGGCCTACACCCATTTATCAGAGGACATTGAAATTTCACACTATAGTGCGTCCTACAAATTTACCTTTACTAAAATTGCTTCAGTTCAGACATACAAACACCGATTTGGCTCAAATTTGAGTGAGTTGTCAGTCTCTCAGGCCTACACCCATTCATTGAAAAAATGTGAAATTTGGCTCCATAGTGCCCTCTACAAATTTAATTTTACTAAAATTGCTTCATTTCGGACATACGATCACCTATTTGACTCAAATTTGAATCTGTTAATCTCCCAGGCCTACAGCCATTCATCAGAAGACATTAAAATTTAGTG